>NW_018164475.1:18451-34118 GCF_001263595.1 Phalaenopsis equestris | reverse complement strand
TATTTATATTTATATTTATATTTATATTTATAAAAGCAAATATTATTAATGATAGGAAGAAGTTGTACATCTAACATGAGGGATGTTAAGTAAATCCCCATGTAATAAGGAGCTAAAGAAAGAAGAAGGATAAGAACTACATATAATCTCCCTTGAAGAAGCAGCTTCCTTAGCTAACCAATTTGCTGGTTGATTACCCTCTCTATAGATATGACTCCAAATAATGAATAAAGAAGAAAAAAGATTTTGAATCTTGTTAATCCAAATTTGAAGATACCAAGGAATATCAGTTTTATGAGTAAGAATCAGCAGCAAGGACAATGAATCCATTTCTATATGTATGTAGGAATGATTATGCAAAATAGCAATTTTAATCCCCCAATAGACAACCAATGCTCCAGTTGCATATATATATATATATCTCTTAATGTTGATGATTATTTTATTGCTTTTAAAAAATCATAAACTTATTTAGCATTACTTTATGGGAGTTGTCTCTTGGAATTGCTATTTTAATTGTATTCTTAATAAATATGGGTCAACATGTTCATCTTATTATTTGATAAATTTGTGTTACTAGAAAATGATTCCATATGCGGTAAAATGTTATGAGATTAATGAAAATATTAGCTATACATTCTCTCTTATATAAATTGACCTAGATTTCTTTTTCTTATGTTTTGTACGTAATCATGTAACTTAACCGTCATAAGAACCTTTTATTTTGACATGCAATAATAACAGACATTCTAGTTACAAATAATATATTATAAATTCAAAAACAACACACCGAGATTAATAATGTTTATAAGATTAACATAAAACAAAGTTAAAATATATATAACATCACTAATATTATTATTAAATCCTGAACTAGCATAGAAAAGTTAATGATTAACTTGTCAATATTATAAAATAAACTTATAAACAACAATTATAACAACTAATAATCAAAACTAGTCTAAATTTATAAACATTCAATGGAAAAACATCAATATTAACAAAGAATATGAAATCATAAGTTTATTCAAACAATCTAATAGTAGAATATTTATAATAAGAAAAATACTTTAACAAGTTTTTTAAATTTATGTATCCCATTGAATAAGTTAGTATCACATAAAACCAGCATTGAGAAAGTTCAAAAGAGCGATTGCTTCATAGCATCAACTTGTGCCATCCAAAAATATTTTGACTGGCCATTGTAAGGTTTGCCCGCAAAGTTAAAATATACTTCCCGCCTTCAAGGTGGAATTATAACCTTTCTAACAGATAATTTATAATTTAAAGCCAACAACTGCATGAATTCGAGCACATTTTTCAAAGACTAAAGGAATGCTTTTGCATATTTCTTAGAAACAACTTACCTCATGCTAAGGACAAAAGCTTCATTACAAGGAAGGGTAATCCCAACGATTATTCTTCTTTGAAAGATACATTTAAGTTAGTTATTTCCTCTCACACAAACTATAGCAACCCAAATACCTTCTAAACCTCCCACACCGTAGGCTACCCCTATTTTATTATTACCTTTTAGAAAATAATCTTCTAAACTTAGGCTCTTTCATTTCTCCCCATTTAAGACACCAAATATATCAAATTTGAAAGCGCAGAATAGAGAGAATAATCATTTATCTAAACAAGCTTATTGACCAAAATGAAATTGTCTTATCTATTATTCTCCATGTAACTGTGTACTTCAATATTGAAATTCTTGACACCTACTATAGTAGCAAAATTAATCAACCTCTGGTTAAGAGTCAAGCTAGATCGGGATTCTTACACCTACTATCATAACAAAATTAATCACCCATCTGTGAAGCATCAAGCTAGATAGAGCCATTACTAATAAAATTAATACCTTTTGTGTATCATATGTCAATATCCATCTCCAAATAAATAATATTCATCAAAAAGTGGTTTTGATAGTTATTAGAAAATGAACATGAAAAGTTACCTCTTAAAGCTTGCTAGAGATAATTCTCTGATAAGTAATGGGAAATTTTCAACCAAAATGAGGTTTTGAGAGTTAAGAGAAACATGCCAACAACATGAGATTATCTCTTCACCCATAGAATCAACAGGGACAGAGGAATAATTTAGAGTATATAATATTTGCTTTTTTATCAAATTACATCTTAACACTGCCTTTATTATATAGATCGGGATTCTAAGTTGCAAAACCAAATCCTATTAATTTATGTAATAAAACTTGCATAGTTAAAATCGAATTAGCACCATATAAAACAAAATATGATAAATTGACAATAATTTCAACCGTCCTTCCAATTCCATCTCCATTGAGATCCCCAAGCTTGCTCCTGAAACGAGTGGTCAATCTCCCAACTTCGAGGATATAAAATTGTAAATTAGAGTCATATTCCTGAATTGACAAGTGCTTGAAGATAATGCAAGAAATCAAATTTCTCTCATATAAAATAAGTTATGACAAGTGCTTAAAGAGTCATATTCCTGAATTGATGGTATTTGCTGTTAGATTCCACTCTTTCATAATTAGCAACTCAAGGTGGTTGATTTTCATTAATGATGGTAAATTATCCATTTTATTCCGTGGCTGGTTGTTGTATTCATGAATGATGCATTTATAATAGTTCTGGTCTTTTATTTTTATTTTTTTTGGTTTCCATTTGGGACTTTAATTTATGACTAAGACTCATCAATGCTCATTTCATTTGCTGACTATTACTTGGCGGAGCATTCTTCCATTCCTGGCTAGAGATATACACTATTAGAGTTTTTTGGCGTTGTTCAAGCCTAATTCAAACTGATGTAGGTTTAGAGTGACATAGTTACTTGTGAAAAAACAGGGTAAATTTGGAGAGAAATTCCTTCCTTCTTACTCATTCAATACTAGCTACCTTTACATATAGGAGTCTCACCTCATAGATAAGGAAAATAACTAAATAGGCTACAATTATTTCCTATTACATTACAAAACTAATTAAGAATTATTTTGTACAACTACCAAATAATATAAAGAAGGAAGGAGAATAAATTTTGTATAAGAGGAAAGACAATAAATCCTGCAATTTAAATTAGATGTTTCAACACTCACCCTCAAGTTGGCATGAAGATGTCTTTCAGAATCAGCTTACACACTAAATCGTCGAACTATTTTTTGTGAAGACCCTTTTTGAGAATATCCGTTGCTTGGTCATTAGAAGGAATATACATCATGTAGATATCTCTTCTGTCAAATTTTTCTTTGGTGCAGTGCTTGTCTATCTCTTCGTGATTTGTTATACCATGGATGACATGATTGTGGGTGATGACGATGGCAGACTTATTATCATAATACACATTTATTTGTGGCAGACTATGAATTTTTATCTCCTTGAGAATTCTTCTAATCCATAGAACTTCACATATATCATGAGCCACAGATCTGAATTCAGCTTCAGCATTACTTCTTTCCACGATACTTTACTTCTTACTCCTCCAGGTTACTAAGTTTCCTCCTAGAAAAGTGCAGAACCCTGAGGTTGACCTTCTATCTGTAACACCCCCAGCCCAATTTGCATCTGTAAATGTTTTTATCTGTAAGTGCTCATTTTTCTTGAACAATAGTCATCTTTTGAGCGTTCCTTTCAGATACCTAAGGATCCGATAGACAACATCCAAGTGATGATTATTTTGAGAGTGCAAAAACTAACTTACCATGCCAACAACAAAGGCTATATCAAGAAGGCCCATCTATTTTATTTGTTTGACAAGTAGATTAATCTTCCCACTAGTCTCTGATATTGTTCTTTGTTAACACCATCTATTTTATTGGTTACTTGTAACTTTTTAGTTGGTTCAATCGGGGCTTCAACTGATTTGCACCCAAGCATTCCGGTTTCACTGAGTAAGTCGAGCACATACTTTCGCTGATTAATAAAAATCCCCTCCTTAGATCTCACAAACTCAATGCCGAGAAAGTACTGTACATTTCCCAGATTTTAAATTTTTAATTTTGTGGCCAATTTTTCTTTCAATGTATCACCTCATAGATAAGGAAAATAACTAAATAGGCTACAATAATTTACTATTAATATTACATTACAAAACTAATTAAGAATTATTTTGTACAACTATCAAATAATATAAAGAAGGAAGGAGAATAAATTTTGTATAAGAGGAAAGACAATAAATCCTGCAATTTAAATTAGATGTTTCAACACTCACCCTCAAGTTGGCATGAAGATGTCTTTCAGAATCAGCTTACACACTAAATCGTCGAACTATTTTTTGTGAAGACCCTTTTTGAGAATATCCGTTGCTTGGTCATTAGAAGGAATATAAACCATGTAGATATCTCCTCTGTGAAATTTATCTTTGATGCAGTACTTGTCTATCTCTACGTGCTTTGTTCTACCATGGATGACATGATTGTGAGTGATGGCGATGGCAGACTTATTATCATAGTACACATTTATTGGTGGCAGACTATGAATTTTTATCTCCTTGAGAATTATTCTGATCCATAGAACTTCACATATCCCATGAGCCACATATCTGAATTCAACTTCATCATTACTTCTTTCCACGACACTTTACTTCTTACTCCTCCATGTTACTAAGTTTCCTCCTAGAAAAGTGCAGAACCCTGAGGTTGACCTTCTATCTGTAACACCCCTAGCCTAATTTGCATTTGTAAATGCTTTTATCTGTAAGTGCTCATTTTTCTTGAACAATAATCATCTTCTGAGCGTTCCTTTCAGATACCTAATGATCCGATAGACAGCTTCCAAGTGATGATTATTTTGCGAGTGCAAAAACTGACTTACCATGCCAACAACAAAGGCTATATCACGAAGGCCCATCTATTTTATTTGTTTGACAAGTAGATTAATCTTCCCACTAGTATCTGATATTGTTCTTTGTTAACACCATCTATTTTATTGGTTACTTGTAACTTTTTAGTTGGTTCAATCGGGGTTTCAACTGATTTGCACCTAAGCATTCCGGTTTCACTAAGTAAGTCAAGCACATACTTTTGCTGATTAATAAAAATCCCCTCCTTAGATCTGACAAACTCAATGCCGGGAAAGTACTTTACATTTCCCAGATTTTTTATTTTGAATTTTGTGGCAAATTTTTCTTTCAATGTATCAATTTCCCTAGCCTCATTTCCTATAAGGATAATATCATCGACAAAGACAATGAGTACAGTGAGTTTACCAGTTTCTGAATATTTGTAGAACATAACATGATCAGCTTAACTCCGTGTGTATCCATATTTTGTAATCACATTTTTGAAACCTCTCAAACCAGGCGCGAGGAGATTGCTTGTGCCCATACAAGGATTTCTTCAATCTGCACATCATGTCTTCTCCAAACTTCTTCTCAAATCTTGGTGGAAGATCCTTGAATACCTCCTCCTCTAATTTACCCTTTAGATGCAAGGGCCAATCACGGTTTGTTGTTATGGACAGTAGGACATGAATGGAGTTGATCTTGGCTACCAGAACGAATGTCTCTTGATAGTCAATTCCATGAGTTTAAGTGAATCTTTTTTCTACTAATCTCACTTTATATCTTTCGACGATCCCATCAGCATTGACTTTTGTAGTGAAGACCCATTTACACCCAACAGTAGACTTTTCTCTTGGTAGAGTGACAAATTCTCATGTTGCATTTTCAAAAGAGCATCCATCTCTTCCTTTACTGCTATTCTCCAATTTGGATTACTAAGAGCTTCTTGTATTGTTCTAGGTTAAGACATATTAGAAATTTTTGACAAAAAAACGTGATGTTTGTGTGAGATTTTTTTTAGGATAGGTATATAAAAATGGGATATTTGGTAGTACAAACATGTGTTCCTTTTCTAAAGGCTATAGGAAGATCTAGATTCATACCTCTAAATCTTGAGTTTCTGTTGGTGAAAAAAATAAGGTCATGATTAGAACTTACTTGTGTTTCTTGAGGACCATCATTCAGTTCTTCAAATTGGGAGGGAGCTAAAGCTTCAATTTGGACATTTTTAATTTTATGGAGCCTTTTCCTCTAATAAACCAGAGATTCTGCTATTGTGTTATGCAGTATTTCTCCCCCTGTATTAGACAAGATAATTTCAGGTGTCTCTTAACTAGGATTCTCCTGGTTTTTATTACTTTCAACAACTAATTCTAGTTCTTCAGGGGTACTTGGTGTTAGAACAACTCTTGGTAATAGATTAGAAACTTGTCAAAAATCATCTTTTCCATTTGTATTATACACCCTATGAAGTGGATTTTTGTGAAAGAAGGGAATTTTTTCCATTAAGATCACATCCATACTAATGTAAGTTTTTTTGGTGACGGGATTAAAGCATTTGTACCCCTTTTTGTTTGAAGCATATCCAAGCAAAATGCATTTTTCAGATTTTGGATCCAATTTTGATCGAAATTTATCTGCAATATGAAAGAAACATGCGCATCCAAAGATTTTTAATGAAATATTTGAAGACATTTGTAGAATTGAAAAGTTATTTTTCAGTTTATTTAGAGGAGTTGTATAGTGTAAACTCGAGTTGCCATTCGTTTTATTAAATATGATGTTGTTAAAACATCGTCCCCCCATAAAGTATTTAGGAACATTTATTAAAAACATAATAGCCCGAGCAACCTCAAGTAAATGTCTATTTTTTTCTTTCAGCAATTCCATTTTGTTGTAGAGTATCACGACACATAGATTGATGAATTATGTATTTATTTATCAAAAACTCCCCTAAACATTTATTAAGTATTCAGTTCCATTGTCGGATCTAAGGATGCATATTCTAGTTTCAAATTGATTTTTAATCATGTTGTAAAAATCTTTAAAAAGTTTTTCAACTTTTGATTTTTTGTTTATAAAATAAACCCAACATATTCTGGTTTGATCGTCAATAAAAGTCACAAATCCTCTTTTCCTAGATAATGTTTTAACTTTTGAAGGTCCCCAAACATCACTATGAATCATGAAAAAAGGTTTTGAAAGACAATATGATTTTGGAGAAAAATTTATGCGATGACTTTTTACCAAATAACACATTTCACATTAAAGTAAAGCACAATTAACACCCGTAAACAAATTAGGAAATAAATGTCTTAAATAAAAAAAAAACATGGATGGCCTTGTCTCAGATGCGATTTCATTATTTTTTCTACTGCAAGGTTCAAACTCATATTACTGTAAGTTTGAACTCTTTTTTCACTAGGAACAGTCTCCTCAAAGTAGTAAATTCCTCTTATCATTTTAGCTCTCCCAATCATCATTCCCGAGGTCTAATCCTGAAAAACACAAGAATATACATAGACAATTACACGGTATTTAGAATCCTTTGAAAGCATGATGACTGATAGAAAGTTACATTTGTGTTTTGGAACATGGAGTACAGATTTAAGACCTATACGCTTGGACAGGTTAAAGTTTCCTTTTTTAGCAATGGAAGAGAAACTAAAGTTAGCAATAAAAACTTTTTCATGGCTATAAAATGGGATGTATGAATGAAATAAATAATGTAAATTTGTCATACAATCAGAAGCTCCCGAATCAATAATCCAAGGGTTTAGTTTTCTACCTGCATATACCATCGAACAATTTGGAGTACCAGTAGCCAAAATGGGGTTTAGCAGATTCAGGAGTTGATCGATTTGCTCTTTGCTAAATATTCTAGTTTGGATATGCTAGTTTGTTCGGCAGCAGCAATTGCAGTAGGTGACTTGCGCTTCTTTCTTGGCTTCCAATCTGCAAGTTTACCGTGGAGGTACTAGTAGGTTTCTTTAGTGTGTCGTGGCTTGTTGCAATGATCACACCACTCCCGGGGTTTCTCCTCATTCTTCTGTGAATATGGGATAGTTGGCTTAGTGATATGAACCTCAGAATGGTATGTTGAGGTCTCAGGTATGCTGGTTGTAGTGGATTTCTTGTTGAGCATCACTCCTCTTCGAGTTTCTTCGCGGCAAACTTCTGAGAAAGCCTCATGGATTGAAGGCATGGGACTTCTCCCAATAATTCTACCCCTAACCTCGTCACACTCCTCATTAAGTCCATTAAGAAATTTAAAAATTCTATTTGCATCAACAATGGTCTTATACCTACTAGCATCATCAGGGCACTTGAAGAATATTTTCTTTAAAGAATTAAAGTATATGGTGATAGAATCATTACCTTGACGAATATAACTAAGTTTCAGAGATAGTTCATAAACCTGAGATTGGTTACCCATATCTGAATACATTTGTGCCACATTCTCCCAGAGTTCTTTAGCAGTAGAGTAACACATGTGGTTTGCGCCTATCACTTCTTCCATAGAATTCACCAACCATGTCATTATCATGAAATTTTATGCATCCCAAGTTGCGTGGGATGGATCTGTAGTGACTGGTCCACGGACTCCCCTGTTAGGTAGCCTAACTTCCCTGTCCCTCTAATGTACATCCTTATCAATTGTGATTGTGTAGAAAATTATCATCATTGAGACTGATTGTGGTGATTTGGGATGGATGATTTTCCCCTCTCCCTCCAATGTACATCCTTACCGATTGTGATTGTGTAGAAAATTATCATCATTGAGACTGATTGTGGTGATTTGGGATGGATGATTTTCGGTGGTTATAGAGGAGGGTGGTGTGGAAGCAGATGACAAGGTGGGAGGATGAATAGAGGTAGCGGAATCATTTGTATTTTCATACATGATAAAAAAGGAAGAGATCCTTGGAGATGAATTTTGATAAGAGGCGCAAACTGGAATCGGAAGTAGGTCGTTGTCTGCTTCCAGAACCGTTGAGCTTGATGGAAAAGGGTGAGGGCTTCACAGGTGGTGGTCACCGATTTTGCTAATTACAGAACAGTGGAGAGGCCAAAGGTTTCGCGAATCGCGATAGAGCAGTAGCGATGAAACCGACGGAAGAGAAAGCTTCGACTTTCACAATTCTTTAGAATTTGGAAGGAATAAGGCGATGATTTTTTGGAATTTTTATTCCCGCTCTAATACCATGAAAAAATAGGGTAAACTTGGAGAGAAATTCCTTCCTTCTTACTAAATTAATACCAGATACCTTTACATATAGGAGTCTCATCACCTAGAAAGGAAAATAAATAGATAGGCTACAATTATTTCCTATTACATTACAAGACTAATTAAGCATTATTTTGTACAACTACCAAATAATATGAAGAAGGAAAGAGAATCAATTCTATATAATACAAAAGACAATAAATCCTGTAATTTAAATTAGATACTTAAACTACTTGTACCGTTGTTTGTGGAAGCTTATTAAGTTCATTGTTATTTTTATTTTTTGAGGTTATGCCAAAGTATTGAAAGCCTTTAGCAAGATTGATTGGAGTAGATGGTTACCGGATTCAAAAGTGAAATATTTTTGTTGAATTTGTTCCATTTCCTCTAGACATTTACAATCATACTGGATATTTTTTTGTTGTTGTAAAAAAAAAATTGACCACATGAATCTTAAGGAAATTCAACAAAATTCGCTTATGAACACCTAAGGACAATATATCGGGATAGCTAGAAGATGAAAATGCTAAGAATCGTCTTCTCCGTTGGAGCTGACAGAATGGAAGCACTGTTGAATGACTGTACGACACTTAATCTTAGGGATAGTCATTCATAACGAGTTTTTCAACCAATTCCAGAATTCTTCACAAAGATAGTCAAAGGGCACCCGACCGAACATCTTTTTGATTCTCAAAGAAGGACTCTTATCTGAGGAGAGTTGCATGCCAAATTACAGTGATACACCATTAGTCTGATGGTCTAAGTTGACCCTTACGACAGGAGGACCTCTACTCAATTGAGCCAACCGATGGCATTTTCACCATTGAGTGTACACTGGTTGCCAAAGATTTTCATCCAACCAAACTACAAGGTTAAGAGATCATTAAGGGCCTCTTTTCAAGCAGTTATGAATATGAGACGGTGTCAATGACGGTTATTAATATGATAGGGTCCTGGAGTTGGTTTCCTTAGAAGTGGTCAACATGATATGTTTAGATTCAATATTTTAATAGATGTGGTAATCATGGAATCTCATATACAATAAGAGAAGCACACCATAGAGAAGGAACTCATCAAGGAGAATTCTCAAACATAAAGTTTGTAAGGGAATTTGTGCAACAACAAATTTAAGAACTCCAATATGAAATGATGGGTTAGATGACGAAATTGACCCATACACAACTAGAGAGAAGTGCAAAAGTTTTTCAGGGACATAACTCTTAAGAAGAAGAATCCAAACGTCAGGGCCACTAAATGAATCAAGGGACAAAAAGAATTGAAGACTCCCACCAGTAAAATATTGGGTCTACACAGTTGGTCAAACAATATTTGGGGTGACTGGAGGTATACTGCCAGTAGGAGAATGTGTTCTCCAAGCATATCTCTGATGTTGAGCCACCAGAGAAGTTTAAACTTTCTCTTTTTAAATTACACACGGATAAAAGCAATCTGACTAACCAGATATTTTATTTTGAGTCGGTCGTTTGCCTTCTCAAAATCTCTAACTCAAAGAAATATCAATTTTTCTATACCACACTGAGGTTTTTGGCCCTCAGGTTGTTTAATGATCTCTCGACATAAGCTATCACCTCATTCGATAAGTTTAAGAAAATGTTCACAATGGAAATCACTAGCACCCAAAATCCCTATATGAACTTGCAGGACATGTAGCATGTCAATCGAGGTTTGAAAAAGAATCTTCATTCATATGTTTTAGCTTCAGAAAGAAATGCTAGAAGTACAGGATTTGGATCTCATGGTAGCATAAGTCGCTCTAACCCAGGGGCTGAGAAGCAAAAGATTCAAGTATTTTATAGGTTTACGACAACTATCAACCTAGCAAAACTCTTCTTGATTAGAATTCTTTGTTAGATAACAAACATATTGTGATAGAGAAGTGTATTCACTTCCCTTATCATAAAGGTCAATAATTTGACCACCGCTAGTAGAAGAAGGCCTCATCAGATGATGGGTGGAGGCCAAAGAAAGTCCCACAACTCAAACATGAAGATAGTCAACCACCTCGTGATGATAGAAAAGCAAATAACTAAAATTATCAAAAAGGATAGAGCTAATCAAACAAACAATCATCGAGTGACCGAGAGGTTTTCAATTGTGGAGTTATTGGAAGCCATACAAGATAAGGAATACTTCAAAAATTCTCCATCGATGAGAACAATAGCTTTGCTCCATATTACAAAAACATTTTGTAAATAGCACAAGGACCATGTTGATGACATGAGGGAGTGCAGACACATTCAAAACCTAGTCAAAGAGTTGATCTTGGTAGGGAAACTCAAGAAGTTCATGGCCTCAGATGCATTGACTCAAAGGCAAGAGAAAGCCTCATTAAAAGATGACTCTAATAAAATAGTCCGAGCTAATGCCATTTGCATTGCAAAAATAGGCCAACAATCCTAAGATGAGATTTTGTCAAGTGAACTGATCATAAGAGGCTCTAGACAAGAGAAATTTATGTTGTTATCTTCGTCTGAAGTGGAAGCCACATCCCCTAATTATTTTACTAAAGTGGATTTGTCTTGGAACAATAATCTCTGCTACAATGATGTGATGGTCATGGTGATGGTTAATAACTATAAGATGGGTAATATTTTGAATGATACTGACAATTTAGAGAGTATCTTATTCATGTCAACCTTTAATAAGATGCATCTATCAGTCAATGAGTTCGTGGCACCTACTGGACCACTCTATGGGTTCTCTGGCAAATGAAAGAAAGCCATAGGAATAATTGGGCTATGAGTCACCTAAGGGAAATGTGACAACTAGTTCACTAATAAGGATGATTTTTTGGTGATTGACATGCCACCCATTTATAATGTGATATTGCATCAATCACTTCTGAGTGGCATTGAATTTGTGGTCTCCACCTACCACATTGCAATAAAGTTACCAAGTGACGGAGAAAAAGTTGTTTGGGGCAATTTTGAGCAGTCTCGAATGTGATACCTTTAGACAATTGGCAATGTTGAACAATAGTTATTCATCATTCTGAACTAGCAAAAGGGGGACCTTGAGACCAACCAAATCATTACAAAGGTTCTAGCTATTGATGTTGAGTCCAATAATTATTTTCTAATCACTGAAAATTCTAGTCCAGGATACAAAGATTTGCTAATCCACACTTTCCAAGAAAATTAGGAGATTTTTGTATGGTTGACCACTGAAATGACATACATTTTGATCAATGTAGTATGCCACCAACTAAACATTTTGTTTTTGGATCTTCCAAAATTTTGTATAGAAAATTTCCCTCTTCCTTTGGGAATATTCTCTGATTTTTCTAAAGTCAAAGGGGCTCCATAACCTTTAAATAAAAAAATTTCTACCCAAAATATAATTATTTTGAAATATAAATAAAATTTTGAAATAAAAATTATAGAAATGCAAATTAAAATGGAAATTAAAAAGAAAAATCAGGGTAGTGAAACTAAACCCTAAAATGATAACTTTCACCCTTAAAAACCCTAAAATGAAAATTTAGGAAACTTAGGGATAAAATAAAAGATGTAAAATTAAAATGGTACACTTTGGCCTATATCATCCCCTAAATTTTATTTAAACTATCAGACCAACCTTAGGGGTCTTCAGGGATTAACAACATGGTTCTCCCTCTAACCATGAAACCACCCTTAATGACTCAGGGTTAGTCTATATTGAGCTTGAACTTGGTTTAGTTCTAACCTAACTTAGACCTAACCAAAGTAAATCCACAATTGGACCCAATCCAATTGAAGTCAAGTATGAGCCTCTGTCAAATTTAACCTAGCTCATGTTTAACTTAGGTTTGCTCTATGTCAAACCTAAATTTGACCTCAACCAACCACAAACCATTTAGGTCTAAACCACATTAGACAAAACTATAGCCTAAGCCATTCTAGGTCTAATAAAAATTCAACCTAGCTTAGCTTAGCCTAAATATTTCTCAACCTAAACTTAGCACACATTGAACCATGTTGGGTCTAACCTAACGTAAATCTTCCTAAGTCTAATCCAACCTAAGTATAGCTAAATCCAAACCTGACTACTAACCTAACTTAGATCTAGCCCAATTCAAACCTCACTAAGTCTAACCTAACTTTGACATAGTCCAACATGAACCCCACTAAGTCTAACCTATCTTAGACTTAGTCCCACATGAACCCCAACCGGTCTAACATAACATAAACATGGTTTAACTCAAACCACTCTAGATTTATTTCAACTTAGACCTAGTTCAACATCAATCTCTTTAGGTCTAACTCAAACTAAACCTAACTACAATCTAAACTGTACTAGTTCTAACCTAACTTAGACCTAATCCAATCTAAACCCTTGCTAAATATAACCTAACTTAGTTCCAACCCAAAGTAGACCTAATTCTACCATAAGTCATCTTAGATCTAACCCTAACTAGACCTAATCCTGACATCAACTATTTTAGGTCTAACCTAGTTTAGACCTAGCCCAACCTAAAACCCCTTAAGTTTAGCATATCCTACACTTAACACAACTCAAACCCTACTAGGTCTAACCTAACTTAGACCTGGTTCAACTCAAACCACCTTAGGTCTAATCCAGCTTAGACCTAGCCCAATTTAAGCAACCTTTTGGTCTAACCTAAATTAGACCAAATCTATTGAATCATCGGGTCAACCCGACTTAACTCAAATTAACCAAAATCAACCGAAACACTGAGTCAACCTGACCTAATTCAGGTTAACCAAAATTAACTCATTCACCTTGTCAACATGACCTAACTCAAGTTAACCTAAAACCATTGAATCATCAGGTTAACCCGACCTAACTCGGGTTAACCCAAATGAACCCAATCAACAGGTCAACCCAACCTCTGGTTAACCTAATTCAACTGAATCAGCGAGTCAACCCGATCTAACTCAAGGTAACCCAAATCAACTAAATCATTAGGTTAATCTGGCCCAACTAACCCAAATCAACTCGTTCTCTGGGTTAATCCAACCTACTCGGGTTAATCGAAATTAACTAAATCATTGGGTCAAACTGACCTAACACAGGTTAACCCAAATCAACAGAATCATTGGATCAACCTGACCTAAATCATGGTTAACCCAAATCAAATGAATCAACGGATCAACCCGAGCTAACTCGGGTTTACCCAAATTAATTGAATCACCGGGTCAACCCGACCTAACTTGGGTTAAGCAAAATCAACTAAATCACTGGGTTAACCCGACCTAACTCAGGTCATCCCAAATTAATTAAACCTCTTGGCCAACCTAATCTAACTCAAGTTGACCCAGATTAACTGAACCTCTGGGTCAATCCAACCTAACTAGGGTTAACTTGAATCAACTTGAATGCCTCAGGTCAATTTGACTTAACTCAGGTCTACCCGATCTAGAACTCGACTTTGAACTTAACTTAAATTCAATTCAGTTAGAGTTTAATTGACTCAAGTTTAACTCAAATTAGCCTTAACTTGATTATAGGATAAATAAAATCTAAATTGACTTGAACTTCATCTAAGTTTAACTCAAGTTAGATTTGACTCAACTCAAGAGCTTATCTTGGGTCAATCAGCCTTACCCGAGTAACTAAGAGTTAGCTCAGTCCAATTTGGATCAATTCAGTCCAACCATGAGTTATTCCAAATTAGTTAGGCTTGACTTGATGACCCAACTCACAACTACACAGATTTTTCAACTCCAAATGATTGTAAAAAACTTGGCCCAAAATATATTTAGCGGCTAATGTGAATAAATGAAAATAAATAATAAAAATTCACACTAGGGTACTATGCAAGTATATGTATTGTTTCAAGTAATATAGGATTTTCCTTAAAAACCCCAATATCAATCCCACGAGGAAAGTAGAAATTCTATAATATTGGCTTGCAAAACCTCTATCTAAATTATAGATATTACAATAAAAAAACATTTTTGAAATATCGGTAACAATTTAACACTTAATTTATGCAGAAAATAAAAATAGAGATTAAAAGACTTACAAAGTTTAAAAGACTAACACAGTTTAAAATACTAAAAAAAGAGTTTGAAACATTATAAAAAGATCTTTCCTCTTGCAAAGAGATGTTAATTCGTATAGGAATTGAATGATGAAAAAGACAAAATGTTGTATTGTGCCAAATAGGAGCATTCATATTCTTTTCCCCCTCTCCGTGCTTGCAAAGAACATTAGTTAACCTAGAGTCTCTCAAAAGATTATGTAGTAGTGCTTAGTAAATTCTGGCCTCTCACTTCCAGATTACTGATCTCAACTTTCTATATAGATAGAAGTAAAATACGATGTATTCGATTAATTTCCTTAATAGATATTCTTAATTTGCAGCGGCTGCCAAAAACTTGATCCAAAGCAAAGACAAGGTAAATTTTTCACTATGAAGCAAATAAGAATGAAGTTATAATATTTCAATAAGGATACTACGCAAGTATATGTATCGTTATCAAGTAATATATAACTTTTCTGATTAAGTCCCGAATATCAAACCCACAGGAAAGATTAGTTTTAGATGACAAAATACTTAGCAATTTACATTCTTACTCAAACTTAAGAATTAGGAATGAAAGTTTGATTCTTTTTGTAATTTTTGTTTGATTTGAAAATAAAGTAAGCAACTAATTAACTTAACTAAAATACTTGCAAGATGAAGACAATATAAGTAAAATATATTTTTCCTTA
>NW_018164475.1:14728-18184 GCF_001263595.1 Phalaenopsis equestris | reverse complement strand
CTAATTCTACACCCTTTAAAATATATTTTTCTATTTATTTGCACTCAACCCCATGAACTACATTCTCATTCATGAAATTAATATATGATTCCAACCATTTGTTGACTGAGACAAAACCATCTCAGATCTTACATGTTCTCATAACAGGTATTAACATCTTAATTGACCAAATCAAGAAGTAAATGAAGTACAAGGTCTTGAATTAAGATAACTTCTTTCAACATTGAAGTCTAATAATTCACACAACTTTCTTTAAACATTTATTCACTTATTATTTTAAGGAAAAATATAAAGAAAACTACTCAAAATTCATGGAAAAAATACAACCACACAAGATTTTAAAATTAGAGATCATGCACACGAATAAGAAATCAAAATTAAAAATCAAGTGTGGTTACAAAGATAAACACTTATCTCAAATTATCTCCACAAAATGTCTTGAAGTTCTTTGAATTCTCTTCCTTTTCTCACAATACAAACTAATACTCAAAATAAAATAAAATAAAGGTGGGCGGCGGTGACGACGGTAATGTGAACTTTTGGTGGGTGGTTGCTGGCCTCCTCTCTTGGATAATCTGTCTTTTCTTATAAAAATCTAAGGAGTGCCTTGGTGTCTCTTCAAAATGGTGTCTCCATTCAATGAATCTTCTAGAAGTTGTCTCCTCATAAGCCAATTGAATAAATTTTCGTGTCCATGAGTTACTTCTCACATTTTTATCAAGGGTTGCTTCAAACACCTCTTCAAAATTTTGATCCAATTAATATTTCTTCAAATAACTAACTTTTGCGCTTAAGCGCATGGGTATCTGGTACTTAGGCACAAAACCTCTGACACTTAGGCGCCTCAGTTCATTTTGCACATTTTTTTTCATTTTTGCTCCAAATTTGACCAATTTTCACTCCTTTTAGTATTTTCCATCCATTTTATTGTACCTACAAGAGAAATAAAAAATAACCTTTCATTAAAGCACAATATCTATAAAGTAGGTATAAAAATGTGTATAAAAATACTATATATTTTAGGTGTATCAAAATCCCCCAAACTTAAGATGTTACTTGTTCTCAAGTGACCTTTCAATCTTTAAAAACCAACATAAGTAGATAATGCATATGAGTTTCTTTAGAAGTTATTAAAATTTAGATTTAAAAATATAGTTATACAATTTAGAAAAAAATATTAGTAAATGAGACCAACTTAAAGTTTAGAAATTTTTAATGTTAAGAAATATGAAAATATGAGTTCCTATCGAATTCAGAAATATTAGAAATTTTCTAAATATAGAATTTAGGTATTTTATTATCTTTACTTAAAAATTTTTATTAGGAATAATTTTACTTACCATATTATATTTTTAAGCTTAAGAGTTTCTCAAATCTTATACTTTAAAAAGATCAAATGTGGAACAAATTTTTTATTATACACTAATCCTCAAGCTTCTCCTCCCTTTTCTTTTCTTTTTTTTTCTTTTTTTTCTTTTTCTTTTTTTTTCAGGCAATGTTTTTTTTAGGGAATGATTACTATATCTGGATAGACCTTTAATAATTTTAAATTCTATTTTTCCTTTCCTAAAGCAAAGTCCTAATATAAATCTTTTACTTATAAATATAATAATAGCTTTGAAATTTATTTTTAATAAAAGAAATTTAAGTATTAAAAATAAAAGTTTAAATTTATAAAATTTTCGAAAACTAAAGATTGTTATACTATATTTATCGTTTTTTTTACTAAAAATTTTTAACTTTAATTTTTTCTTCATTACTATAAATATTAACTAAATTTTCTTACTCATTTCTAAAATCAAAATTTTACTTCCCTAATATGACTTCATACACACAATCATTTTTCAAATCAAAAACAAATTTATTTGAAATACAATTGAGAACAAATAAACGAAAAAATTAAATTGATCAAATTTTAATACTTAACATATAGAGATTCATTAGACTTCTATGTAGTGGAGTATAACTGAAATGCAAATAAACACACTAACAAACAAACACAATTACAATTTAAAGAAAAATAACTAGTAGTAAATTGAAAATTTTAAACATGCAGTTTTAAGTAACGAGTTAGCTAAATTCTAAACATTTATAAGATTTCAGAATTAAGTTCAACAAACACTAACTAAATACAACAAAACAAACACTGACTAAATACAACAAAACAACACAATAAACATAATTCACACATAATAACTACTCACTAAACACAAATACATCACAGAATGTGTACGAAACAAAACACAACATAATAAAAACTAGCAGTCTTTGTAATCACAACTAAAAACATAGCAAAAAGTACAGTAAAGTACCAAATACCTGTACCATCAAAAGTTCATGACAATACATAAACAAAAAATAATGTAAAACAGAAAACAAAACTACAAATCCAACTAAACATCATCTTCCTCATCACTATCATCACTAAGCCAAGCAGCAGTAGGCTTATACGGTGGATATCTAGGGTACTGAGGAAATACGACACCTCAGTTACCTCTATTGAGATGCTCCATAGTTGTGTTGTACTCCTCCTCATAATCACTTCTTCTTTTCATATACCAATCCATATGCTCAGCAAAATGCTCTAAGTTTAATACCTAATCCACAGTGTGATTGAAATTATCTAAAATCCTTTGTAACAACTCGGTCTGAGACTTAGATCCTAAAGTCTGACCTCGTGATGTAAAAGCATGTGAAGTAGAGGCTTGTGAAGTAGAGGTAGCAGAACTACTAATCCACCCTCCCAACCAAAAAGAGAATGATGTCACATTTACACTGGTAATGGGCTTCAGTGGTTGTAGGATCTCCTCCCAGCTATCATATCTAACACCAGGCTGCTCACATAATAAAAAGATCAAGGATGCAAATCGCAAACCTGTTGTAGTAGCAGCAATGGCATACCTGGTAATAACTCCATAAATCAATCCTCTAATAACTGGTAATAACTCCATAAATCAATCCTTTAATATTGATTGACTTGGACTCTCTCTCGAGTCACTTCACTTAGATGGTTTGTAGGAAGTAGAGGAACAGAAATAAAATAATGTCATGCCTCGACATTGGCATCCAACTTCGAGGGAGAAAAATTCACTCTCCTTTCATTTGTAATCTTCCATAATCCTCTCTCATCAATTAAAAATGATAAAATCTCGTCTAACTCCTCCTCAATAGGAATATAATTTGCATAAAAGCATAAAGTACTAGGAGGTAGATAGTAAAACTGCTTAATTACCTAAGGAGAAAATGGTATTGTCTTCCCCCGCACTATGACTCCTTCTTCATCAGCCTTCGAGAGGTTTGCATAGAACTCTTGCACACTAGAGATCACGTCCACAACAAAAAAATAATAGAGCTGCTCCCATTGGCGGCTAACAATCAACTCCTCCACGGCTCCTCCTGGACTTTTGAAACATCACTCAGCAATCAGTTTCCTTGTATGTAAAGCATCACTGTACC
>NW_018164475.1:323-14549 GCF_001263595.1 Phalaenopsis equestris | reverse complement strand
ATCAATTTTTCCAAAATTTTCACCATGAATAGTGATTTTCGGGTAGATTATGAATGTGCTCAAAATAAATGGTGAAAATCACAAATTTTTGCATAGAAGTGAAGCTCTTACCTAAAGAGATCAAATCTATGAAATTTGGCTTGAATCCACCAAGAAATCCTCAAAATATGTGATGCCCTAGCCTAGAAATCATAAAAAACCAAAGCTAGAAGATGAAGTTGGGGAAAAAATAGAGATTTTTGGACCCAAAATTCACTTAAAACAGTTTGCGAATTGGTTTTTGTGAATCGGTGCTTAAGCGCGAATGGTTCGTCGCTTAGGCAACAATCTATCGATTTAGTCAGCGCTTAAGCGCAGAATTTGGCGCTTAGGCGCCAGTGCACAATTTTTTGATTTTTTTTCCATTTAAGTGAAATGCACTCTAGCCTAAGTCATCCAACCCTCTATGGTCTCAAAAACATTCTATATACTATTTTCTTCCCTCTTGCTTTCTTCTAACTCAAAATTTCACCAATTAAGCTTATTTGATTAACCACTAAATACACAAAATTTTTCACAAACGAAACATTTACATTCATTCACAAATGATTACAAACATTTTTAAATACATAAATTTTCAATTCAAATAGTCTTGGAAGAGAAAATTCCTAACACATACTCTAAACAAACTTAACACATAATAACACTTTTAAAACACTCTTAACATTAACAAACAACAATAAGCACTCAAAACACTAAACAAAGAACTTAATCACAAACTTAATTCCATTCTCTAGTTAATGGAACAAATTCCGGCCTATCACTAGTTTCTCCTCAGCATTTGGAATGTATATCTGAAAGAACGGACGATGGTTAATAACTCTGGTTGAATCTTCTTAAATCCATTTGTTCTTTAGATACATGGCCTTGTCTGCTTCTTCTACAAAACAAGTATGGCTAAACTACATTCCATCCCATATGAACCAGATGTGCGCTAACTTCAATCACTTTTTCTTCAATTGAAGCCATGTTAGCCTCAATCTTAGTGATCTTCTCTGTTATTCCTTCAATATTAATGACTAGAAAACCGTTATACATCTCTTACGCACTCTGACTAACAAACTTCATTCTCATTACTTCCTCCTTCTTCTTCAAATCACTCTCCCAAGATGACATTTTTCCAAGATTCTCTCTTTTTCACTTAGAATTTAGGGTTAAATGAAGGTATGATGAGATTTCTACTCATACCCCCTTTATTTATAAGCATAAAACTCCCCCATAATTCTTAGGCATGCCTTAGAAATGCTCTTACACGTTCAAGCCAACCAAGTTGCAGTTTAGAGCTTCTAGAAATCTAAATTCACACATGTTTTTTAACTGTCGCGCTTAAGTGTCGGAGCTTGGCGTTTAAGCGCCAATGCTCAATTTAGCATAGGTCAACTTAACGTCCAAACATTCATTCTAACATGTTTAAGTCATCTTTAAAGGTCTTAAAACTATTAATAACTTACAATAAAATTAAAATACTAACAAAATTTTAAAAATCACACATAACAACATAACAATAAAAATAAATACATAGTTAACTATGGGGTGCCTCCCACAGAGTGCTTAATTTTACATCATTAGCCTGATGTTATCAATGCTTATTCTAGTTGACCCAACATCAGAATCCTTCGATCATGCCATATCTTCATATTTTCTTTGTAAATCTTAGCACTTTCATAAGATTCATTCCTTATTTGATTCTTAGCTCCTTTCCTTTCTACTATTTCAAAGTCAAATTCCTGCAAAAGAAGAACCCATCATATCAATCTAGGTTTTGCATCCTTCTTTTTCATTAAATACTTAATAGCAGATGATCTGTATGCACAATACAATTAGTTTCAATCAAATATGATCTAAATTTATCAAAAGCATATACTACAGCTAATAACCCTTTCTCAGTTGTTGTATAATTAATTTGAGCTTCATTAAGAGTTCTACTAGCATAGTAGATAACTTTGAAAATCTTATCATGTTTTTGTCCTAAAATAGCTCCAATAACATAATCAATAGCATCACACATTAATTCAAAAGAATTTTCCCAATCTGGTGCAATAATAATTGGTGCAGTGACTATTTTTTTTATAATTCAAAAGCTTTTAAGTACTCATCATCAAAATTAAAAATTATATCTTTTTCAATTAAATGACATAGAGGCTTAGCAATTTTTGAAAAGACTTTAATATATCGCGTGTAGAATCCAGATTGTCCTAAATAAATCCTAATTTCCCTTACACTTGTTAGGTAAGGTAAATTACCGATCACTTGATTTTTTGTAAGGTCTAATTCCATACCATTTTCTAAAATTTGATGTCCTAAAACTATTCCTCCTACTATCATAAATTGACATTTTTCTCAATTAAGGACTAAATTTATTTCTTCAAAGTGCTTAAAAACTTTTGATAGATGTTCTAGACATTAGTCAAATGAAGTTCCAAACATTGAGAAATCATCCATAAAAACCGCAATTCCTTTTTCAATTAAATCACAAAAAATAGTTATCATACATCTTTGAAATGTAGCAGATGCATTGCATATACCAAAGGGCATTCTTCTAAAATCAAATGTACTATAAGGTATGATAAAAGTTGTTTTCTCTTGATCCTCAGGAGCTATTTGTATTTTGTAATAACCAGAATATCTATCCAAAAAATAAAAGTATTTATGCCCAACTAGTTTATCCAGCATCTGATCTAGAAAGGGTAGTAGGAAGCGATCCTTCCTTGTGGCGAGATTTAGTTTTCTATAATCAATGCATATTTTCCATCCTGTAACTTGTCTTCTTGGTATTAAATCATTATATTCATTCAAAGTCACAATCTCTCATCCTTTCTTAGGAACGCAGTGAATTGGACTAACACATGCACTATCTGAAATAGGATAGATAATTCCATCATCTAACCACTTTAAAATTTCTTCATTAACAACTTCTTTCATAATAGGATTCAATCTTCTCTGAGGATCATCCCTGGGTTTGCAGTTCTCTTCCATATGAATTCTATGTATACAAATTGAAGGACTGGTTCCTTTTATATCAACAACTGTCCATCCAAAGGCTTTCTTATAGTTCCTTAAATATTTCATCAAACTATATTCTTCTTCAATAGGTAATTTTAAGGAAATTATAACAGGGAATGTAGAGGAATCATCTAAAAAGGCATACTTTAAATGTTCAGGAAGCAACTTCAACACAAGCTCTGGCGGTTTTTCAATCGATGGACACAAAGATGTTTATTTTTCTATTGTATCCAAAACTTAAGAACTTCCTCGAACATAACTTGAATCTTCCTTATATAAATCTTCATGTTGATCTAATTCCTCTTCTTACTCATGTTCCAACTTTTTCATCTCAGATTTATCTTCATAAGTTGTTTTGAAATGACATTCACTTAAATGTCTTATCACATCCATTCTATAGCATTCATCATCTTTACTTTTGCAAGGTACTTCATAGATTTGAAAATATTAAATGTAGCTATTTTATCGTTGACGCACATAGTTAATTCTCCTTCTTACACATCTATCATTATTCTTCCAGTGGCTAGGAAGGTCTCCCTAACATGAAAGATATCTCTTTATATTCTTTCATATCTAGCACAATGAAATCAACAAGAAAGATAAATTGATCCACTTTCATTAGGACATCTTCTATTAACTCCTTTAGGATATGTTATTGACCTATCTGTTAACTGCAGAGTTACAGTAGTAGGGGTAATTTCTCCTAATCTAATACTGGCTCCCAAATCACATAAAGCTTTCCCAAAAAAAATATGTGGCCAATAGCACAAGGAATAGTAAAACTACCAGGAACTTTAAGTTTTTTAGGAAGCCTTTTCTGAATTATAGCACTACACTTCTCATTAAGTGCAGCAGTCTCATTATCTATAAACTTTCTCTTTTTATTAAGTAAATTATTTATAAAATTCACATAGCTTGACATTTATTCTAAGGCTTCAACAAATGAAATGTTAATTGTAAGCTTCTTAAAAATTTCCATAAATTTTGAAAATTGCTTATCTAAAATTTGTTGTTGAAGCCTCTAAGGAAATGATGGTGGTGGTCTTTCCAAATCAACTTTTAGTGGAGAAATAGGGCTTTCTAACCTTTTGATGCATCCTCTTTTGGTTCTTCAATCTCTTCTCTCTCTACTTCAGTCTCTTTTGAACTCTACATTCCAATTCTCTTCCACTTCTAAGTTGAACGACTTTTACTTGCTCTTTATTCTGGTATTTTGGATTTATTTATGTATTACTAGAAAGTGTTCCTTGGGATCTATTACTTAATGAATTTGCTATTTATCCAATTTGATTCTTAATATTTTTAATTGTAGCTCTGTGACTTTGTAACTGATTTCCCATTTGTATCACCACTTCTTTTATAGACAACTTCTTCTCCTTAAATTGTGAATTACTGTTAAAACCTAAAGGATAAGTAGGTATATAATTACTATTCACTTGGCTGTTCCCGTCAATGGGTTTACTTGATTGTGCCCCCATTGCTGATTATTACCACCTGTAGTATTATTCCAATTAAAGTTGGGATGGTTCTTCCAACCTGGGTTATAATAGTTTGAATATGAATTATTTTATTTATTATTTATGGCATTTAAAGTCTCTAATGATGCTTGAGAATCTACCATTTAGTCTAATGAATTCTCTTCAATCATGGAAATTGGTTGAGAAAAATTCATTCCAATTGATCTAACTTTCTTGAAATTACTGCAACTTGATTTGCTAACATGGCAAAAGCATCAGTTTCATGAATGTTGGCTATTTTCTTAAGATTTACCCTCTCTAAAGGCCATTGAAAATTATTGGTAGCCATCGCTTTTTTTAAAGCATAAGCATTATAAAATAGTTTTGACATCAATGAACCACTAACAACGGCATCGATAATAGATTTAAGAGATCCATCTAATCTATTGTAAAATGTTTGAATTATTAGCCAATTTGGTATAACATGGTGTGGACACTTTCTTAAGAGTTCTTTAAATCATTCTCATGCTTGAAAAATTGCTAAGCTTTGCTAAAGCTCTATAACAAATGTAATGCTATGTAAAGTTTATGAAAGATATTTTTAACATGAAAAGGAAGTTTGAAGATAATGAAATAGTTGCACTTAGTGAGGAGTGTAGTGCTATAATTCAGAAAAAGATTCCTGAAAAGCTTAAACATCCTGGTAGCTTTACAATTTGATGTGCAATAGAAGGTAGATTTTATGGGAAAGCTTTATGTGATTGGAGCAAGCATCAATCTTATATCGTTATCAATATTTAAGAGATTAGGATTAAGAGAATTAACCCTACCACTATAACTCTGCAGCTAGCATATTGTTTAATAACATATTCTAAGGGAGTTATAGAAGATGTCCTAGTGAAAGTGGATCAATTTATCTTTTATGTTGCTTTCATTGTGCTAGATATGAAGGAAGATAAGGAGATACATATTATTTTGGGGAGACATTTCCTAGCCACTGGAAAAGCAATGATAGATGTGCATAAAAGAGAATTAATAATGCCCGTCAATGATCGAAAAATTCCATTTAATATTTTTAAATCAATGAAATACCCTACAAAAGGTAAAGATGATGAATGCTATAAAATGGATGTTATAAGATATTTAAGTGAATGCCATTTCAAAGTAACTTATGAAGATAAATCTGAATTGAAAGATTTGGAACATGAACAAGAAGAGGAATTGGATCAATATGAAAATTTATATAAGGAAGATTCAAATTATGTTCAAGAAAGTTTTAAATTTTTGGACACGACAGAAGAAGATACATCTTTTTGTCCATCAATTGAAAAACCTCATGAGCTTGAGTTGAAGTTGCTTCCTGAACATTTGAAGTGTGCCTTTTTAGATGATTCCTCTACATTACATGTTATAATTTTCTCAAAGTTAACTACCTAAAAAGAAGAAAGTTTAATAAAAACTTTAAAGAGTTATAAGAAAGCCTCTGGATGGACAATTGCTAATATAAAAGAAATCAGTCATTCAATTTGTTTGCATAGAATTCATATAGAAGAGAACTTCAGACCCAAGGCTTATACTCAAAGGAGATTGAATCCTATTATGAAATAATTTGTTAAGAAAGAAATTCTAAAATGGTTAGATGCTGAAATTATCTATCATATTTCAGATAGTGCATGAGTTAGTCAAATTCACTGTGTTCCTAAGAAAGGATAAGTGATTGTGACTTTCAATGAACATAATGAATTAATACCAATAAGACAAGTCACAAGATGATGAATATGCATTGATTATAGAAAATTAAATCTCACCACTATGAAAGATCATTTTCAACTACCCTTTCTAGATCAAATGATGGATGGACTAGCTAGGCATAAATACTTTTGTTTTCTATATGGATATACTGGTTATCTCCAAATACAAATATCTCCTGAGGATCAAGAGAAAATAACTTTTACCAGTTCTTATGGTACATTTTGCTTTTAGAAGAGTGCCCTTTAGTCTGTGTAATGCACTTGCTACATTTCAAAGATGCATGATGAGGGATTTAAACTTTTATGAATGATTTTTCAGTGTTTGGAACTTCATTTGAATCATGTTTAGAAATTTATCAAAATTTCTTAAGCGCTGTGAAGAAACAAATTTAGTTCTTAATTATAAAAAATGTCAATTTATGGTAGCAGGAGGAATAGTTTTGGGATATCAAATTTTAGAAAATGGTATGGAAGTAGACCCTGCAAAAACTCAAGTGATCGCTAATTTACCTCACCCCTCAAGTGAACGCTAATTTACCTCACCCAATATGTGTGAAGGAAATTAGGAGTTTTTAAGACATATTGGGTTCTACATGCGTTATATTAAAGTCTTTTCAAAAATTACTAAGTCTCTATGACATTTACTTGAAAAAGATGTGATTTTTAATTTTGATAAAGAGTGCCTAAAAGATTTTAAATTATTAAAATAAAATTAATCACTACACCAATCATTATTTTGCTAGATTGAGGAAAACATTTTGAATTAATCTGTGATGTTAGTGATTTTGCTATTGGAGCTGTTTTAGGACAAAAGCACGATAATATTTTCAAAGTTATCTACTATGCTAGTAGAACTCTTAATGAAGCTCAAATTAATTATACCACAACTAAGAAAGAGATATTAGTAGTATATATGCTTTTGATAAATTTAGATCATACTTAATTGGAATTAAATGTATTGTGCATACAAATCATTCTACTACTAAGTATTTAATGAAAAATAAGGATGCAAAACCAAGTTTGATAAGATGGGTTCTTCTTTTGCTTGACTTTGAAATAGAAGATAGAAAGAGAGCTGATAATCAAATTGTTAATCATTTGTCCAGACTTGAATTAGAAAAACCACTCAGTTTTGAAAAAAAAATTAATGAACATTTTTCAGATGAAGAATTGTTCAAAGTTAATGAGTGGCGTGTTATCCAGATGAAGAATTCTTTAATGTTAATAAGTGGTGTTCTCCATGGTATGTCGATATTATGAATTTCATTGTTAGTGATATTATACCCTACGGAATGACATCCCAACAAAAAAGAAAATTTTTATCTGGAGCTAAGACTTATTTTTAGGACGACCTATTTTTATATATACAAGGAAAGGATCTAATTATTCAAAGATGCGTACCTTTAGAAGAAACTTATGAAAAATGTCATAATTCTAATTTTGGGGGACAATTTGGTGTTGATAAAACAACATACAAAATTTTACAATCTAAATTTTATTAGCCTACAATCTTTAGAGATGTTAATGCTTATATCAAAATATGTGATCAATGTCAATGAGTAGGAAATATTTCTAGAAGGAATGAGATGCCCCTCAATTATGTGTTAGAAGTTGAGATATTTGATGTTTGAGAATTAGATTTCATGGGACCATTTATACCATTTTTTGGAAATTTATATTTATCGTTGATTGTAGACTATGTATCTAAATGAATAGAACCTGTTGCTTTACCTTGATGTGATGCTGAAAGTGTTGAAAAGTTTTTAAGAATGAATATATTTTATAGATTTGAGATGCCGAGAGTAATCATAACTAATGGGGGAAGTCATTTCAAAAATGAAATAAAGGAGAAATTATTAAAAAAATATTATATAAACCACAGAATTGATACTGCTTATCATCCTCAGATAAGTGGTTTGGCTGAATTATGCAATCGTGAAATTAAAATAATATTGGAAAAATTTATAAATCCAATCAAAATGGATTGGTTAGCTAAACTTGACTATGCTTTGTGGGCTTATAGGACTGCATACAGAACTCCTATAGGAATGTCCCTATCCAGGCTAATATTTGGGAAAGTGTGTCACTTACCAGTTAAACTTGAGCATAAAGCATATTAGACTATTAAAAAAATTAATTACAATTTAAAGGATGCTGGTGAGAAAAGGTTATTACAATTATATGAGCTTGAAGAGATAAGGAATGAATCCTATTAAAGTGCTAAGATTTACAAAGAAAAGATGAAGATGTGGCATGATCGGAGGATTCTGACTAAAAATTTTCAGCAAGTGCAACAAGTTTTACTTTACAATGCAATGTTAAGATTTATTTCAAGCAAACTTAAGTCCAGGTGGATGGGCACATTTGTTAGGCGCATTTATTGTGATGAAAGTTTATCCCTATGCAACTGTGGATATCAAAGATCATAAAATTGATAAAATATTTAAAGTGAATGGTCACAGACTGAAATCCTACTTTATAGGTGACCAACTTAAATTAAATGATTTTTTTATGTTGGGTCAACTAAAATAGGCACTGATTATGTCCGGTTGACGACTTTAAACCAAGCGCACTATGTGAGGCAACCCATATTTATCTATGTGTTTGTTTTTATTGATGTGATGTTGTGTGTAAATTAAAACATTTTGGTAGTATTTTTTATTATATATTAAGTTAGTGTTTATTCTAAGACCTTAATAGATGACTTAGACATGTTAGAACGAGTGTTTGGACATTATGTTGACCTATGCTAAATTGGGCACTAACGCTTAAGCGCCAAGATCTGGCGCTTAAGCATGACAGTTAAAAAACATGTGCTAAATTTGGTTTCTAGAAGTTTTAGCCTATGATTGGTTAGCTTGGACATGGGAGACAATTCTAGGACGTGCCTAGAAGTTATCGAAAGATTTTGAAGCCTATAAATAGAAGGGTTATGTAAAGATTTTTACCACAATTTAATTTTAACCCTTAATTTTAACCCTAAATCCTAAATTTTAACCCTAAATCCTAAGTGAAAAAGAGTGAGTTTTGGAATGATGTCATATTGTGTCATATTAGGAGAGTGATTTGAAGAAGAAGGAGGAGGTAATGAGAAATAAGTTTATTAGTCAGAGTGTGCAAGAGTTATATAACAGTTTACTCGTCGTTAGTATTGAATGAATAGTGGAGAAAATCACTGAGATTGAGGCTATCGTGGCTTCAATTGAAGCAAAAGTGATGGAAGTTAACACGCTTTTTGGTTATATGGGATGGCAACTTAAGATGCAGTTTAGCCATACCAATTTTATAGAAGAAGCGGATAAGGCTATGTATCTAAAGAACAAATGGATCGAAGAAGATTCGATTAGATTTATTAATCACCGTTCGTTCATTCAGATATACATTCTAAATGTTGAACGAGAGACAATGATGGGCCATAATTTGTTCCATCATCTAGGGAATGGAATTAAGTTTGTGATTTAGAGTCTATGTATTTAGTGTTTGCTTAATGTTAAGTGTTTAGTGCTTGTTTAATGTTAAGTGTGTTTAGTGTGTTTTAATGTTATGGTTGTTTAGTGTTTATGTTAGGAATCTTCACATCTGAGACTATTTGGATGGAGAATCTATTATTTGAAAACATTTGTAATTGTTCGTGAATGAATATAAGTGTTTTGTTTGTGTGAAATTTCATGTTATTCTGTGGTGAATCGAATTAGTTAAGATTGGTGAATCTTGAGTAAGAGGAGAGTAAAGAGGGAAGGAAAAAGTATATAAAGTGTTTTGAGGCCATTTAGGGTTGGTTGACCAAGGCTAGACGTGCATTTAACTTAAATTGAAAAAAATTAAAATTTGTGCACTGGTGTCTAAGCCCTAAGACCCGTGCTTAAGCATTGCCTAAACCGAGAGACAGATGCCTAAGAGCCAAACAATTCATGCTTAAGTGATGGTTCACGAAAATTGGTTCGCGAACGGTTTTAAGTGAAAAATCAGTCCAAAAAACTCCATTAATGCACCTTTGCTTCACCTTCTTCCTCGGGTTTTTGCAATTTTGAAGCTAGGGCTCACCATATTTGAAGATTTCTTGGGGATTTGAGACAAAAAATTGCTAGATTTGGTATTCTTGAGGTAAGAGCTTCACTTCTATGCAAAATTTTTTATTTTCACCATGTATTTTAAGCACATTCATGAGCTACCCGAAAATCACTATTCATGGTGAAAATTTGAGAAAAATCTATGGAAAAGGCATAGATTTGTTATTATAAGCTTTTAGGAGTTTAGTTTAGTGATTTTAAGTTGAATGTAGAATTTATTTTGAATTTTATACATTTTTTTAGAAATGGCACCAAGAATGAAGAGGAGTAAGGGGAAGGCTCCATTTGATTCAAACAAATTTGACAGTTTGAGAGCTCAGGAAGCTCAGGATCATTATAGTGATGTACTATAGTCGAGAAAGTTGATTCCTGAGTGGGGTTTTAAAAGTTTGGGAGGAGTTGTTGAAGATTTGATTGTTCTCCACAAGTGGGAGCAGTTCTGTTGTTTCTCTACTGTCGCAGTGATTTTTGTTATGTGGGAGTTCTATGTGAATCTCCCTAAAGCTGAAGAAGGAGTCATGGTGAGGGGGAAGACAGTGCCTTTTTCTCCTGAGGTAATTAATCAGTTTTATCATTTGCCCCTGAGTACTCTGTGTTTTTATTCAAACTATAGTCCTACTGAGGAGGAGCTAGATGAGATTATTTCATCTTTTACTATTGAGAGGAGGTTATGGAAGATAACAAATGAATGAAGAGTGAACTTTTCTACTTTAATGTTGGATGCCATTACAAAGGCATGACATTATTTTATCTCTGCTCGTCTGCTACCTACAAATCATTTGAGTGAAGTGACTCGAGATCGAGCAACCCTGAACTATTGCATTCAGCAGTTCAAGCCTAATGATATTGGAGTTTTGATTCACGAAGTTATTACCAAATTTGTCGTTGTTGCTACTATTGCAGGTTTGGGATTCTCATCCTTGAGCAGGCTAGAGTTAGATTTGACAGCTGGGAGGAGATCTTATAGCCACTAAAGCCCATTACCCATGTGCCAATGTGAATGTGAAATCTTATTCACATCATTCTATTTTTGGCTGGAGGGGTGGATTTTCTAGTAGTTCTGCTGTTTCGACATCACGAGCTTCTACTTCACATGCCTCTACATCGACTTCTGGATTTGATTCTCAGTCATAGTTATTACAGAGGATTTTGAATAATTCATTTATACTAATGAAAATGTATCGAACTTAGAACATTTTTCTGAGCATATGGAATGATAGATGAAGAGACGTAGTGATTATGATGGTGAATTCAACTTAGCTATGGAAAACCTTATGAGAGGTAACCATGATATTGTATTTCCTCAGTACCCTAGATATCCACCATATGAGCCTGCAGTTGTTTGACGTAGTGACGATAGTGATGAAGAGGAGAATGATGATTTGTTTGGATCTTTAGTTTTTTTTTATGTTTATAGTGTTTTTGTTGTTATGAACTGTTGTTAGTGTAGTTGTCCTGTACTTTATGTTTTGTTTTTAGTTGTTATTGTTGAGACTGCAAAGTTTTATTTCTTACACCTAATGTGATGTAGCTGTGTTTTGTGAGTAGTTAGTATATTTGTAGTAATTATGATAACTGTGTCATTTAATGTATTTAATTAGTCTATCCTAAACTTAATTCTGAATCTTAGTAAGGTTTAAAATCTAGCTAACTTTTTACTTTTGAAAGCTGCATGTTTAAAATTTTCAATTTACTGCCAGCTATTTTTCTTTACGTTGTAGTCATGTATATTTTTTAGTGTGTTTGTTTGCTTTTATGTTATACTCCACAGCATATAAGCATATAAGTCTGATGAATTTCTACTGATGAATTTCTACATGTTAAGAAAATTAAAATTTTATCAATTTAAAATTTTTACTCCTAATTTTAATTTTTGTATTTGCATATTTAGGATATGAAAATTCCTACAAGCATATTATTTTAAATTTTCATTCCTGTCAATATTTATATGATGCTAAAATGTTTTATTTTTATTAAAAATTTAAGTTTGTGGGAGGGATGAAAAATTTTCTAAAGAACTTAAAAATTTATTTGTTCTCAAATGTATTTCAAATAAATTTGATTTTGAATTGAAGAAAAATGATTATGTTATGAAGTTATATTAGGGAAGTAAAATTTTAATATATAAATGAGTAAGAGAATTTGGTTAAACTTTATAGTAATGAAGAAAAACTTAAAGTTAAAAATTTTTAGTGTAGAAAATGCTAAATATAGTGTAACTATATTTAGTATGAAAAATTATATTTTTGAAAAATTTAGAAGATTTAGATTTTTATTTTCAAAACTTAAATTTTTGTTATTGAAATTAATTTTCAAAAGTATTATTATGTTTTTAAGTGAAAGAAAAATATCAACTCTTTGTTTTAGGAAAGGAAGAGTGGAATTCAAAACTATTAAAGACCTATCCAGATATAGTAATCATTGCCTGAAAAGAAAAGAAAAAGAAAAAGAAAAAGTAAAGAAAAGAAAAAGAAAAAAGAGAAGAAGAGAAAAAGAAAAAGAAAAATTGAAAAAGGGAGGAGAAGCTTGAAGATTAGTGTCTAATCAAAAATTGGTTTTGGAACTGATCTTTTTAAAGTATAAGACTTGAGAAACTGTTAAGTTTAAGGATATAATATAGTGAGTAAAAATATGTTTAATAAAAATTTTTAAGTGGGGAAAATAAAATGCCTAAACTCTATATTTGGAAAATCCACAATACTTCTGAATTAGATAAAAACTCATATTTTCATATTTATTAACATTAAAAATTTTCTATAACTCTAAGTTGCTCATTTACAAATATTTTTTTCTAAATTGGACTTCTATATTTCTACATCAAAATTTTAGTAACTCCTAAAGAAACTCATATACATCATCTACCCATATATATCATCTACTTATGTTGGTTTTTAAAGATTGAAAAGTCACTTGAGGACAAGTAACATCTTAAGTTTGGGGGATTTTGAAACACCTAAAATATATAGTGTTTTTATACATATTTCTATACCTATTTTTGAGATATTGTACTTTAATGAAAAGTATTTGTGTGCTTTTCTTTCATGTACAATCAAATGAATGAAATTTAGGTGTAATCAAATGGATGAAAAATGCTAAAATGAGTGAAAATGGTCAAATTTGGAGCAAAAATGAATAAATGTGCAAAAATAAACTAGGGCGCCTAAGCGCCCAGGATTGATGCCTAAGCGCTAGAGGCCAGCCACCCATCAGATTTTACAGCAATCATCCATCCAAGTCGCTGCCGCCGCCGTCGATCACATTCTTTTTTTTTTTTTGAGTGTTTAGTTTGTATTGTGATTGAAGGAAGAGAATTTAAAGAAACTTCAAAACATTTGGTGGAGAGGATTTGAGATAAGTGTTTATCTTAGTGATTACACTTGATTTTAATTTAGATTACTTGTTTGTGTTGATGATTTCTACTTTTAAACTCATGTGTGGTTATGTTTTCTCCATGAATTCTGAGTAGTTTTTTCCTTAAAATAATAAGTTACTAAGTGTTGAAAGGAAGTTATGTGAAGTATTAGGCTTCATAATTGGAAGAAGTTGTGATGATTTGAAACCTTGGACTTCATTTACTTCTTGATTTGGCCAATTAAGATGTTAATACATAATGTGAGAACATGTAAGATCCGAGATGATATTGTCTCAGGCAACAAATGGTATAGAATCACATATTGATTTCATGGATGAGAATGTAGTTCATGGGGTTGAGTGCAAATAAATAGGGAAATAAACTTTTCAAGGGTGTAGAATTAGAGGACTTTAGAGTGATAGGCTAAAGCCCCCAATTTGATTTATAGTTTTAGGTTTGGATACTAGATGTTAGTCCCTAGGTGGAGGGAGAAGAGGGAACTTTAGAGTGAGAGCTAGTATCTTCCCTGCCTAGCCGGTCTTCAAGACTATTTA
>NW_018164475.1:0-294 GCF_001263595.1 Phalaenopsis equestris | reverse complement strand
ATTCTAGTAAGGGTAAAGAATATTATTGATCCTATTTTAGCAAAGCACAATTTGCATACTTTCATAATAAAATTTCTATACTTCGAATTTTTTTACTTATTACTAATTCATGATAAGGAAAAAAAATATCTTATTTATACTACCTTCATCTTGCAAGTATTTAATTAAGTTAATTAGTTACATACTTTATTTTCATATATCAAAAAACACAAAAAGTATCGAATTTGCATTCCTATATTAGCATCTTAAGTTTAAGTAAGTGTCAGCACTATTTTTGGTGTGGAGTTTGTCCGT
>NW_018164474.1:1249788-1250889 GCF_001263595.1 Phalaenopsis equestris | reverse complement strand
TGACACCAAGAATGAAAAGGAGTAAAGGAAAGAGCTCATTTTATTTGAGCAAATTTGTCAGTTCAAAAGCTCAGGATCGATATAGTGATGCTCTACAGTCACAAAAATTGATTCAGGAGCAATGTTTTAAGAGTTTAGGTGAAGAAGTGGAAAACCTGGTAGTCCACCGACAGTGGGAACAGTTCTGTTGTTTCTCTATTGTCACTGTAATTTTTGTTGTAAGGGAGTTTTATGCAAATCTCCCAGAGGCTGAGGATGATCTGAGGACGATCGAGTTATGGTTCGAGGGAAGTTGGTACCTTTTACTCCAGAGGTAATCAACTTGTTTTACCATTTATCACCGGAGACTTTGTGTTTTTATGTGAATTATAGTCCTACGGAAGCAGAATTGGATGAGATCATATCTTATTTGACTATTAGAAGAGGACTTTGGAAGATTACAAATGAGAGGAGAGTAAATTTTCTAACATCAAAGTTATGTGCACCATCAAAGGCTTGGCACTATTTTATATCTGCTCATCTGCTTCCTACAAATCATCTCAGTGAAGTGACCAGAGAGAGCCACGTTGATTTATTGTATTCGGTAGGGAAAACTCATCAACATAAGGGCTTTGATCTATCACACTATCATCAGTTCAGCTGCTGCTGCTACTACTGCAGGTATGGGATTTGCTTTCTTGATATTTTCTTTATGCGAGCAGGCTGGAGTAAAGTATGATAATTGGGAGGAAGTTTTGTTGCCTCTGAAGCCCATTACAAAAGTGAATGTGAAGACTTATTCAGAGAATTTGATTTTTGGCTGGAGAGGAGGATTTTCCAGGAGCTATGGATTAGAGACGTCTGCTACATCTACCTCTGTTGCATCTTCATTAAGACCATCAATTTCATGTGCGTCTATATCTAGAGGTGAGTCTACTATGACTCGGGATCAATTATTGCAGAAGATGATGGATAATATCAATTTTACTGCTGATAAGGTACAAAATTTAGAGCATTTTGTAGATCATACTAATAGTTATAAAAGAAGAAAGAGTGATTATGAAGAGAAATTCCACTCATCTTTAGAGAGCCTGATTAGAGGTGACCCAGGAGTAGTATTTC
>NW_018164474.1:1247740-1248419 GCF_001263595.1 Phalaenopsis equestris | reverse complement strand
TCATATTTTCATAGTTCTTAACATTAAAAATTTTCAAACTTTAAGTTGGTCTCATTTAGTAATTATTTTTTCTAAATTGAACTACTATATTTCTAAATCGAAATTTTAGTAACTCCTAAGGAAACTCATTACCTATCATACATATTTGGTTTTTTAAGATTAAAGTGTCAGTTGATGACAAGTAACATTTTAAGTTTGAGGGATTTTGATACACCTAAAATATATAGTGTTTTTAGACACATTTTATACCTATTTTTGAGATATTGCACTTTCATGAAAGGTATTTTTATGTTTTTTCTTGCAGATACAAGTAAAAATCGAAAAAATGCTTAAAGGAGTGAAAAAGGATCAAATTTGAAGCAAAAAGATGAAAAATTGTGCAAAAGAGTTTTGGCACCTAAGCGCCAGATCCGACGCTTATGCGCCGGTTAAACAGAGAAGGCCGCGCCTAAGAGCCGAGACCCCGCGCTTACGCATCAGTGGCAGTTACTAGACGAGTAAAATTGGTTTTCACGAATTTTGAAGAGTTTTTTTAGGCACTCATTGGCTTAATAGGTGGTTGAAACCACCATGGACGAAAATTATTATGAAAGGATGCGTCTCTTAGGCAAATACATTGAATCAAGACACATTTTGAAGAGATCCAAAGGCACCTCTTGGAAAACTATAAAAGAAAGAA
>NW_018164474.1:1242818-1246860 GCF_001263595.1 Phalaenopsis equestris | reverse complement strand
TTAAAATATCAAAAATACCAAAAATATTTAAATTTTAAATTCCTATAAAAATCATTTAAGTAATTATCTTTTTAAAAATAGAAAAACTCTCTAAAAAGTGCATATTGCATAATCTTCCCTGTGGGTTCGATATTCAGGTCTTAATCAAAAAGTTCTATATTACTTGATAATGATACGTATACTTGTGTAGTATCTCAATATAAATATGTATAAATTAAAAAGTTACATTCTTTTTTTTTCTTCAGGACATATATAAATTAAAAAGTTAAATTCTTTTTTTTTTCTTCAGGACTTTTTTGTTTTGTTGCAAAATAAGGAAATATAAGTGAAAAATACCATCAGAAATATTGTTATACTGTGCATAAGCATTAAGTCAGGATCAACAGGAACCCAAAGTCGATGCCCACAAGCCAATATCCTATGATCATCTACATGTCGCTCAGGCCTTCTCACTGAATGAATCTAATCAACTAGTCTAACATATCCGTCATCTAGCCTCTGAGCTTCCTTAATCCTCTTTTATAAAGAATATTGAACAACCACTTTTTAAACTACTGCATCCACATTGTCGATTAACCTCCAACATCTCCTACACAAAGCACAGCTACCACATTTACCTTACCTGGTTGATGTATAATGTTGAGATCATAATCTTTTATCAACTCCAAATCCCTTCTCTGACTCAAGCTTAGCTCCTTCTGAGTGAAGATGTACTTTAAGCTCTGATGATTTGTATAGATCTCACATCTCACTTCATATAAACAATGCCTCCATATCTTTAATGTAAGTACAATATCTACCAACTCCAAATCATGAATAGAATAATTTTTCTCGTGTGAATTCAATTGTTTGAATGCATAAGCAAAAACTCTCTCATTCTACTACAGTACACAACCCAATTCTTTTAAAGAAGCATCAACGAACACCAGACAACCCTCAACACCAATTAAAATTATCAAAATAGGTACCAAATTTAAGCAATCCTTCGACTTCTGAAAACTTGTGTCACACTCAGGTATCCATCTAGAAGGAACTACTTTCTAAGTCAATCTAGACAATGAAATTGTAATATGTGAAAAGTTCTTAACAAACTTCCTTTAATAACTTGACATGCAAAGAAAGCTTGAACTTCAAACATTTTAGTTGGTCTTGGCCAATCAACAACTTTATGTACCTTCTGGGGATCAATCAAATATCATTACTATTCACCACATAACTCATAAAGAGATAGCTTTCAACCAAAATTGATACTTCAAGAACTTAACATATAGTTGTTGTTATCTTAATATCTCCAGAACCAATCTCAAATGAAGTTCATGATCATCTTCGGACTTGGAATAAATATGGTTTAAAGATACGGTTTATCAGATCCATGAATACAATCGAGGCATTGATACCACTTCCAGGTGCAACCATACACTGAGCGCTCATGCAAGTGCATATGTTGTATTAGTAATATCAAATTTTAGAGTTTGGAATGTCGTTCCCACAGGGAGCAAGGTATTTCCAAAATAGGAAAAATGTTAGGCTATTGATTTTGTTCCAAGCCTGGAATTTAGTTTGTGTTAAAGTCCTACAAAGTAATCCTAAAGTATCAAAAACAATTGTAAAGTGTAAATCCTACTTAACATGGTCTGAATTAATGACTATCAAGTTTTAGAAATACCCACCCTTGTAATGATGTAAGTGGAGTATAAGAAATATAAAGTGCAAATTTTAACATGGATGTAAGTGGAGTATAAGAAATATAAAGTGCAAATTATAAAATAAGTTAGTGACAAATAGGAGCAATATTATTCCTTACCCTCTATCGAGTGCATAAAAAAGATTGATTAACATGACTTTAATTCCTTAAATCCCATAATTAACTTATCAAAGCGTACTTTCCTAACATTTGCCTCTCCATACAAAGCATTATAACCTATACCCCATAGTTCAATATGACTAACCTAGTTGGTTCTACCATAGCTCTCCCGAGTCATTATATTTCATAACACATTTTAACATTTCACTTAGCCAGAATGAAAAGTAAATGAAGAATTGAAGTTTAATCATCACATTAGATAATTAAAAATAATTTAAAAGCACTTTCCAGTCTTATACATCCTAGTTAGTCATCACAAGGTAAGGTAAATAAATCTACTCAAGAAGCACGAGAAAGACATCACAAAGATTCATTGAAACAAGAAAAATCCATTATCCAAATTTTTACAAATTAAATACAACAATAAAGACAAAAAATATGTATCTTCCTCTCCTCTACAAAGACATAAAGATGCTTAACCAAGACTCCTTCTGAACTTGGGTTGTTGCTCCTGAAGGCTCTCTCTATCCTCTATATTAGAAGAAGAAGAAGAAGGAATCTACAACAAGCTAACCCTCAAAATAACTAACTCTCATCAATACCCCCACATTCATCCATCTTCTTATAAGTTCTGGATACAAGGTTATATATAGACTATATTACTTAACATAAATATCACTTCACAGCTTCCTACGCAACTCTTTATGACAGGCTTCCCGAACTGCCAAAACTGCTCCAAACAGTTGTTGGCATCTAGAAGTCTATACGCTAGCCTCTCTGTATGTTTTAGAAGACATGGGAGCCTAGGGGTCCATGGATCTGGCTCCTAGGCACCAATTTCGTGGTGCCTAGGCCCAGTGGTTGGTGCCTAGGCAACAACCTCTCAAGTTGTCTAAGTGAGGGACTGGCGCCCAAGTCCCCTCCACTTTTCCTCACTTTCATTACCTGTTGCACCTGCAAGAAAAAACATTAAAATATCTTTATTTAAATTGCAATCTCATCCATAAAAAATGTGTAAATTATAAAAAATATTAGCATATTTATCTACACATTAGGCATTAATCACATCAAAAGGCAAGCCCAATAACTCATAGTGGCCAAAATGAGGATTAAAAGATGTCTTCACTGCATCTTCCTCCTTTACCCTCGCCTGATGATGCCAGATCTCAAATCTATCTTCAAAAACACATTTGTATCGTCAAGCTGGTCAAACAAGCTATTAATATTGGTAAATAGAACTTGTTCTTAATGGACACTCTATTTAAATCTCTATAATCAATGCACATAAGCAACATATTATCCTTCTTACACACAAACAACACGGTTGCACCCTAAGGAGATACACTTCATTTTCCAAGATTAATAACTTGTTTGACCAGCTTGACGGGCATATGTGTTTTCGAAGATAGATTTGAGTGTAACTGTACCTCTATAATCTTGGACACTTTATTCAAATCTCTATAATCAATGCACATAAATATCATATTATCCTTCTTACACAAAAATAACATAATTGAACCCCAAGGAGATACATTGGGTCTGATAAAAACCCTATCCAACAACTCCTACAACTGTATTTTTATTCCTATTTTTCTTTAAGTGTCATTTTATGAGAAGCCTTCATAATAAAAGATGTATCAAGTAAACTTTCAAAACAAAACTCAACTTCTCTTTGTGGAGGAAAACCCACCAATTTTTTGGGAGAAACATCTAAAAATTCCCTTATCACAATAACCTCCTCAATTTCCACAGTGGCTTTACTCCCATTCTTTACGTAAGCAAAAAATAAATCATCTCTTTTTCTCTATAATTTATCAACTGTAGAATTGATATCAAAGATGATAGGGCACATTTAATACCCTGGAAATAAAATGTTTCGCCGACAACACATAAAGCCTCCCTCTCCTGACTACAACCAATAAAAGTTCCATATATACTCATTCAATCCATGCCCAAGATAACATTAAACTAAATCAAAGGTAATACAATTAACTCAGACTCCAACTTCCTATTTGAAATCTCAGCATCACAGATACAAACTTGGCTAGCCATCAAATAATCTATAGTGGGTAAAAGAACAAAAAAATGAAGAGCAATAAGAAGGATGCTTAAGCAAGGATGAAATCTCTCAGATATAAATGAATGAAAAGCTCCATAATCAAATAAAATTCCACATAGTGACCAAAGGAAAATATGTTGAGATTTTCAAACCTATTTTACACTGCTTTTGATGATATT
>NW_018164474.1:1242348-1242683 GCF_001263595.1 Phalaenopsis equestris | reverse complement strand
AACGGCGCCGACGGCGAGAATTTCCCGAGACTCCAGATTAAATAATTTATAAGGCCTGCCGACGGCGCCCTCGAGGCCTCCGACGGCAAGATCGACGGTTATTTCTACCAAAGGTACATTGAATGTGGACGATTTTTGGAGGAATGCTTTTGGAGGGATGCTTTGGCAACTCTTGGGAAAACTCTTCTACATCTTTAAAGGAAGATTTTGGCCGAAAATAGAAGCCCCCGGGGGGAATTTTGGAGAGTGTGGAGAGTGTAGAGAGTTTACTTTAGGGTTAGATTGTGAGGAATTCTTCGAGAGATTGTAAGAGTGGAGGGAAAGTGAGAGATTTC
>NW_018164474.1:1232943-1242094 GCF_001263595.1 Phalaenopsis equestris | reverse complement strand
CCAATTGATTTGTTAAAATATGTTGAGTTTTCCAACTAAAGTGAAGATTACATCCAAGATTCAGGGAGGTTAAAGCCCTTGGAAGTTGGGTGCAAATAAATAGGGAAATAAAATTATCGGGCGTAGAATTGGAGATTTTAGAGTGACAGACTAAAATCCCCAATTCAGCCTATCGTTTTGGGTGTTGAAGTGTAGATGTTAGTCCTCAGACGAGGGGAACATGAGAGCCGGTATCCTCCCAGCCTAGCCGCAGATTCAGTAAACAAGCGTAGGATTAGTCAATGTTCTTTATGCCTGGACCAAAGGGTAAAGAATAGGTATGCTCCTATTTGGCACAATACAATTTGAACTGATTCACTTTATACATTCACTATAATTTCTTGACAAGGAGAAGGATGCTTTCTTATATATTGAATGTCACATTAAAAACTTTATTAGTATAATTAGCTATTTAAGAGTTATCAAAATTACATATTTATTTCAATTGCCTATTAGTGACAGATAAGCAATTTGAATTACATTGTTGTGATTAAGTATTGATTTTCTAAAATCTTAGTTTGTAGTTCTAATATTACTCCTTGCGGGATCGATATCTAGGACTCCATTAGAGCCCTATATTACTTGAGCGATACGTATGTTTGCGTTGATAAGTGTGACTTTACCATTATTGAATATTTTATATATACATTTTTATCAAATCTATAGTCATTATTAAGTTTTTTGTACAGTTGCTGAGGAATTAAATCTTCTAGCAGCAGTATTAAATACTTGTATTTTTAAGCATATATAAAATCGTTGTAACATAGCTATGCATAAATGAAAGCTATACATGTCACAACCCCTAACCTCATGTTGAGTTAAACAGTAAACCTAGGATAAGCTGAAGTAGTAACAAGGGGAGTAACATACTATCACTGACTCTTTCTTATCTACCTTTTAGAGAATCTCCCTCCACTTCTACTAGATGATCCTTCACTAAATTTCTTTATGAGACCGCCTTCTATTTTCTATCAATCTTCTAGTCTACTCAAGTATTAGATCCACTATTAGACACTTTCTAAGGACACTATGTTATCTTGTGGACAGGCTGGGCACACTTAAAACACTACCCAGAAATAATTAATATTGACATGATGTCTCCTTCAACATGAACTACAAACTGCAACACTACTTACTTAGATAGATGAAACCCTACTCCCAGATGCTGCAAAACCTCTCCCACAATCATACAACCCAAATCAACTCTTCTTCTCACTACCACCACTTCTAAGAGACTCCCCACCAAATTTTTTTCATCTCACATCAAAATGTTGTTAAGTAGGCATAAGATTATTTTCTATTAGTTTTGTCATCTCCATTAACTCAGTGAAAACTTTGAAATTGAATGAGACAAAAATATGCCTTCAGTTATCCCTAAACCATCTAAAAAATCTATAGAGCTTCTCCTCTGGAGTACTGACTAATTGTGAAGCATATCTTGTTAATGCAGTAAACACAACTTCATACTGCATTACTGTTGTATTCCCTTGAACCAATCTCATAAAGGACTCATGTAACTCTTGTTTGGATGATGGAGGTACAATTGTATCAGTAAGTTGATCCCAAGTAATCTCAACATTCAGCTTGACTTGAAATTTCTCCCTCTGTTAGCCTAGCCACCAGCGCTTAACTTCATTATTAAGTAAAAATATTGTCAAGGGAACCTTACGGTTCTCTAGACACTACATGTTATCAAAGGATTTCTCTAGTCTCAGTAACCAATCCTCATCTACATGAGGCTCCACTGCACTCTTGAAATGATGTGGCTTCAATCCCAAGAATAACTACAAATATTTATCTCACTCCTTTACTCTCGAAGTAGACATTATACTATGAGCATCATTCATTGATTTAGCCACAAAACTAACAAAATTGAGTCATAGAATCTAACAAAAGAGCTCCCATTGTACTATGTATTGTCCCAACCTAACTAAAACTCTATCCATCTATCACATCCTAATCTTGGGGATCCATATTTTCTCAATATTGACACCTGGCATGATGGAAAAACATAATATAACATACCTAAAAGAAAGGGTGGAAAAGAAAATTAATTTTATACTACCCAAAACTCTCACACTCATCTACTAGTCAATCGTATGACTCTATTTATAATTTAATTCCTCAAAATCTATTACTCTGATACCAAAAATTTAGTCACATCCAAACTCAATGCAACCCATCATATTGAGTTGGGTCACCTAGTGCCAAGCTCATAACAGATAAATTATTTCTCAAGGTCTATTTGGAAGGAATTTTATTTACTTTTTTTTTTCAATTTTCACAAAGACAAAGCCACTAATATCATCAAATATATAAAATAAAAAAACCCAAAAATCATTCAGATCATATAGATATATAACAAAATGAACATATACAACAATCATGGTTTAATCTCTATATCATATAAAAAAACTAAACATTGTAATGATAATAAAAAAAAAGTTCTAACGACATACCTAATATTCGTATCTTACTAGTAATGTTAAAGTCTATACTCAACCTGAACCTTACCATTTCCTAATACAACGTATGTAAGTAAAGCAAAGGTGAGCAACTACAGCTCAATAAGCTACCCAAAATCTACTACAGTTTTCAATATTTTAAAAAAATAATAGATATGTATTTAAATAAAACAAATTGAACATGGTGAAATGTCATGTATAGTATCTATCATAGTCGTAGTACAATAAATTATAACTGCAATAGGCATATGCTGAGTAACATTATAAGTAGGGTTGTAATAGAGCCTAGCTGAGACGAGTTTATCTTTGTTTGGACTTGGCTTGGTATAATTATAAGATGTTCATGCTCGGCTTAAGCTTGTGTTAAACTTTCATACATTGTTCAAGCTTGATTTGTTTAAATTTTTTAATGCTTGAACTTAATTTTCTTATGACAAGTGAAAAAGTATTTAAACAAGTTAATAAATGAACTAAAAATTCAAATGAAAATCTAGATTTTTTATATAAAAATTAATAAATAATTTTGCAACTCTAATTGCAACTGCTAATTTGACAATTATGAACTCTTAAATCTTTAAACTTTTCTAATTGACTACATAATTCTTATTGATATGACTAAATTTGTTCAAATGTTGTAAGTAGAAGAACTGAATTAATCCTAAAAGTTATAGGGATGATCATTTACTTAATCATATTAACAAGAAAATAATAACAATAAGACAATCCACATTAATGTTGTTGGTAACTGTACTTTGATGGTCACAAAAAATGAACTCATCACATTTAAGTTTAAAAAAATTCTACATGAAAAATCTCTTATAACACTCTCTATAACTATAAATATCTTAACCTAAATTACTATTTAATATAATAAATATATAATTAATAATTAAACTAAAAATATTATTGATATAATAATATATTGCTCTTAAATATATAATTAAACAAATTCTAACTAATTAAGTTGTATTTAAGTAATATATTATAAAATATGAGTTATTATTGAACTTAATATCAAGTATTTAACAAATCACTTGTTGAATGGCAGACATGAATGACAGACAAGTTTGTTTGTGAACATAAACAAACAAGTTTGACTATGTCATTGTTCGGTTCATTTAAACTTTGAGCTTTTAAAAATTTTTCAAGCTTATTTATTTACTAATTTTAACGAACATGATGGAGCCTTAATCAAGTCAATTTCAAGTTGTTCATCGAGTGCATTATTCAAGCTTATTTATTTACTAATTTGAACGAACATGATGGAGCCTTAATCAAGTCAAGTTCAAGTTGTTCATCGAGTGCATTGATTCATCCACAACCCTAAGTATAAGCAACATGATATCATAAGTGCATGAAAATAACATGAAAATTAAATTTGTTTATTTATTTATTTGAATTCTTTTAAAATTTTTGCTTCACTTCTTTATACCCCTACTTTCACTTATACCTCAACTTACTCATATTTCTTATGTGCCCCTTATATCTCTACTTCTACTTAAATCTCCCCTTATTTACATCTGTTCAGATGTATTAAACACACATATGGATAATTATATAGGTACAAAAGCCATTATAATTTTCCTTGATTGTACATAACATACATCCATTCAACTACAACCACTTGCAACTCTTGCCATATTTTCATTTTTGATATATATTTTGATACAAAAGCATATAAATGCTAAAAATTTGACATATCAAAATATCACAACATACAGTAGAAAATGGTGCATACCAATAAACACAAGTAATAAAGTAACTTGCGTGAAAAATAAATCTACACATAACGAACAACAAAATTTGCAAAACCACTTATATGAAATACTCTGAATAATATTTCAAGTATTTTTTATTTTATAGAAAATTTATCAAGTTTAACGCATGTGTTAAAATAGAAAAAATATTGTACAGCACAAAATATCTGACAAAAAATAAAATAAATATTTTTTGTTGATATGTCTAGCACGGTCTAATGTACAACATATAAAAATTGTGTGGCGAAAAGTTTATAAATCTCTGTAGATTTGAGTTTGTATGAAATTTCTACAAATAAAATAACAAAATTTTACAAAAAAATAACAAAATTGAAATCTGAAGTAGGTTAACAGTAGCCTATGTAGAGCCGAATAATTTTCCCAACTAGCATGATGGACTAAATCTGCTCTAAGGCTCTCGAAATGAACTTTATCTCTCTAAAACCCCTCTTCCTCTCTATATGTTTCTTTGTTTAAGGGAAAATGTGAAAAACAGAAAGCACAACATGCTTCCTATATTGCTTATGGATATTTATAAGAAAATAGTTTTTTCTAAAGGACATATATTTCAATATTGAAATTTTTATATTTAATAAATATAAACTTTATTCAAATCTCTTTATGTCTTAAAATATTTTTCTCTAAAAATTGTGGAAACAAAATTTAATAAATAGAAAAATATGTCTAGAACATGCTGATGAAAATAGTTTGCAAAACAGACACTAGATGATTCCAAAAAACTCACCTGTATAAGAATGTATCAAATCCCTAAGAAAAAAAAATCAAACAAGAACCTTTTTATTTTTTATTTACTTATGTTACCCATAAAAATATATAAAAATATGCTTAAAATATAACTAAGTGTGCTCTATAATCTGTTGAAGATATTTTATAAATCGGGCATAAAACAAAACTACCAAAAATCAAAAAATAAATTGAGCATCAAATTAAGTACAAATGCTTCAAGAAAATTAATAAACAAAAATTAAACATAAAGTGCCTACAAATCCCAAAATAAAGTCTTAACATGTGCACTGGTATAATATAATAGCATTTGTTATATGTTTTCACCCAATTTTATATTGTTGTACAACTTCTAACCTATCGTTGACCCACTTTTGAGGTGTTGTTGATGCCTTCAACTCTGTAGTAGAACCATAGTGGCATCAAACTCTTCTGAGGCTTATGCCTTATGGGATTCATTGGCTTCTTACATGTGTATATGCCATCAATCAATATTAGCATATGTGATTTTGAGGCTCGTGCCTTCTGTGGTTTATGTCTTCTAAGGCTTTTAATGCACTTTTCCATTATGAGGCTTATAGTCTTATGAGTTTTTTAATGTAAGCATACCTTTTAAAGTTTGTAGCCTTCTGTGATTTTTAAGTGAAGATCTTGCAACCACTTGCTCTCATAGAGTCTTTCTAATGAGGTCCTTGTCCACTAGTAGCCTCTAATTGAGGATTTCTCATGGACGTGCCTTCTAAGTGTATAAGTGGAGACCATATCTGCAACTACAAAAGTTCATCCTATCCTAAGATGTTAGTCAAATTGTATCTACTTGATGGTTGTAGCCTGTAATAAAGGGAGTCCATGGGAATCCACTAAGAATTTTTGACTGATCTGATACCATTAGTCAAAGCTTCTGATTAACAATCATAACATGTGATGGAAGAGATCAAATTGAGTTCCATTATACTTATTAAGCCTAGAATGAAGTGTTAGAAAATATTATACACTTCTCGCTACTAAGGCATAGGTCAAAATGGACTGTATTTTTCTTAGAAATTTGGTTGCAACTATACTCAATAATGATGTTTGACAATTAGCTAGCTCTGGTTTTGAATTTATTATCCCCCAGTGGGGGAATTATCCACATAAACATGTAAAGTAGCTCATGTATCAAACATTGAAGCAATTTACTTCCTGGTTTAGTTGAGGAGAAACTCCAGTATGATGAGAGGTCACTGAGAAAGCGCTCCTTATGATGAAGGTTGCCACCCAGTCTAGAAGCAATTCTTGAAGACTTTATGTCTAAAAAAATGTGGGATAACTATCTCACCATAATCATGTCTAGGATGTTAATTTGAATGTTATTTTGAAATTGCAGTGAAGGTATCCCCAAACAAAAATGAAGTTTTCATAAACTTCATGTCTAAATAAGATGTGAGAAGAGAACCCCACTATAATAATGTCAGAGACGTTAATATGAATGTTTCAAGAATATGTTAAAAGTTGCCTCCCCTCTCCTCCCCCCTCCCCCCCACATCGAAGAATGCTTTAGAAATAATCTTTATGTATATCATTGGGAAATGAAGCAGAGACTCAATAGCCTCAACTTCAATAATGTGCCCAACGAGACTTCACTTCTCACAGATGATGACAAACTTATGCATGCTAGAAGATTCATGGTGATATAGTAATAATTTAGCATCTCAACTGTAGACAAAGATCCAACACACACATATAAGATAGAAGTAAATATGAGGAGTCACCTTAACTTTTTGCATGAAAAATCCTAAAAAGGGAAAAGCCCATGGGGCCTAGCTAAGTTGAATAATTCATTATGTAATTGTAAGTACATAGACTCGCTCTCTCTTGAATTAAATAAGATGGAATTAAAATATGGATGTATAATAGTAATTCAACAATAATATTAATGGGCCATGAAGGTTGTATTCGATTGCTATGAAAGCGGTAGTCCACTGTGAATATTGTAAATGATGTCTGTACTGCCAGCTTATTATAGATGTCGTAATTGAAAGTTTTGTAATACTTGGCCCTATAGGTCATAAGCGGTAACTTCAAGAGCTTCAGTTGACGACAACATTCATAATTGGGAGCTATAATAACATATGTAATCTACAGAGGTTACAGTTCAGATTTGTATGAGCTATGTGCCCCGTAGACCATAGTTGGTCACATATGACATAGTAGGAAGCGCTAATAATATTTGTAGGTCATAGAGATTAAACTTGGGAGCTCCATAAGTTGTGAGCCATGTAAGTCATAGTTGGTCACATAGATCATATTGGTGAGCTACGATAATGTTCACAGGTCACAGAAGCCAGAGTTGAGAGTTATGAAAACATATGTTACTTGCAGAGAGTAGATCTGAAGCAGCATGAGTTATGGATCACATATGTCATAGTTGTAAGCTGCAATAATATACATAGGCCACAGAGGCTAGAGTTGGCAGTTGCATGAGTTGTGAGCCATGTAAGTTATAGTTGGTCAAATAGTCTATGGTGGTGATTTGTGATAATTTCATAAGTTGGATTTAGGCATTTAATGAGTTGTAGACCATATGGGTCATAGTTGGTCGCATAAACTAGAGTGGTGAGTTGTAATAACATCTGCAAGCCGCAACGACTAAAGTTGGGAGTTGCATGAGCTATGAGTCACTTAGGCCATAGATGATCACATCGACTTTAGTTGTGAGTTGTGATAATGTATATAGGTTACAGAGGCTAGAGTTTGGAGTTGCATAAGTTCTAGTTCATGTAGGTCATAGTTGGTCACTTAGCTATACTGGTGAGCTACTGTAACACCCGTAGGACATAGAGGCTAAAGTTGGGAGTTGTATGAGTCTTGATCCACATAAGCAATAGTCGATCACTTCGGCCATAGTGATGATTGACTGCAATAATGTTTGTAGGCGCAAAGCCCGAGTTGGGAGCTACATGAACTGTGGACCACATAGGTCGTAGTTAGTTGTGTAGGTTGTAGTGGTTAGCTTAAATAACGTATATATGTCATAGATGCCAAAGTTGGAAACTACATGAGCTTTGAGCCACGTAGGCCATAGTTGGTTACATCTGTCGTAGTGGTGAGATGCAAAAAGAGAATTTAAAGAATCTAAAAAAATCATCGTATTCTTAGTAATGTGGTTATAAGCAATTATTATGGGTGCATTATTACACTATCTTTGAGGTGCATCATTACACCATCTGCAAGATGTGTCATTGTGTTATATGGGGAATGTCATTACACCTTATTTGAGGTGTGTTATTATACCATCTTTGGAAAGCATTGTTACACCATCATTGAAGTTTGTCATTGCCTCGTAAGTAAGGTACTCTTTGGAAAGCATTGTTACACCATCATTGAAGTTTTTCGTTGCCTCGTAAGTAAGGTAAACCATCACACCATATTTGGGGTGAGTTATTACATCATTTTCAAAGTGTTTTGTTGCACAATTTTTAGAGTGTGTTATTTCCCCATATGTCGGGCATTTTGTGACACCATATTTGAGGTGCCTACGATGCACTACTCCTCAAGGTCATACATTACTTCATAGTATATGTTATGAATCTACAGAGGACTTCATTGAAATGAGTAAGGGGCAACTGATAGTTGTCGATGATGACCAACGAGTGGTGGTTGATGATGATCTGTGGCTGCAAGAAAAGGAAGCATTCATCGAATCTTCAATCTAGAACCGCACTAAAATTTGACTACTTATCTCTGTCTAGCTCTGTCTTCAAGTTCAACTCTTCCTCTAGTTTTAAGTCTTAGTCCTCTTTTATGAAGGGGGTATGGATCCATTTATAGAGAGTAAGAGTGGCCACTCTACAATTAAGGAAGGAATCTGATCACTCCATCAGACAACTTGGAGATATTCTCCTAGTCAAAAAATATTTTGTGGACATTTAAGTGCCATAGCATTGTTGGAATTGAGTGATCTTGGGCATTGAATTTGTCTCATTGAGACCAATTTGACTATAAGCTAGTTAGATTTGGAATCCTTATGGCTTGTCGGCATTATTTTTTTGTGTGGGGTTTGTCCGTAAGAAGCTGTCGATCATCGGAATCGAAATCCCGTTGCCCGCTTCGGAAGGACGTTTTAAAAATTTTAATTTTGAAAAAAAAGATGAAGTCAAACTGACC
>NW_018164474.1:1229228-1230019 GCF_001263595.1 Phalaenopsis equestris | reverse complement strand
GAGTTATATTTTGATTTTTAAAAATCATTTAAGTTTCAAATTTGAGGGTTACTTTTAAAAATCAATTAAAATACTAAATGATCTCCAAATGATTTGAAATTTTTATGGTGAGTTCTCTGACTTATGAACCACAGTGGAGAAAAAAAATCAAGTAATTTTAGTCTCTGTGTGCTCTAAATTAAATGTTTTAAGTAAGTTAGGGTTTGCTTAAAACAGGGATAATTTGATCATCAAAAATCATGAAATTATTTCTTAAAACTACTCTGGCCATAGGAAACTTACATGAATTTTTGTAGAATTTTTTAAGCCATATACAATTTTTTGTAATTATTTGAATAGAAAACGCATAAAAAGTTAAAAAATTAAGATCTCTGTCTAGAGATCTCTTATGTCTTTGAAAAAATGCTTAAATTATTCACCTAGACAGAGGCTACAACATATAAAAATTTAGAGTCAATGTGATTATTCAATATGAATGGAGAATTGAAAAACCCCTAACCCTAATTCATTTTTTAAAATAATTTATGCATTAAATTAATGTGAAAATAATTTCATATGGTTTTCCTTTATTCACTGAGCAAGAGGATATTTTTATTTTATTTTTGTGAATTTTCTACACAAAGATATGGATTTTTGAAGTTTAGGAGTTATTTTCTGAATTTATTAAATATCCTATTTATTTATTCAAACCGCGGGCTGACTGGATCCTCGGATCCGTCGAAAAGCCACGCGGTGCTCTCCTATTCGACACTGCCTTCCGAGCCAGCTGCCACACGTCCCGCTTTATCGCC
>NW_018164474.1:1228825-1229128 GCF_001263595.1 Phalaenopsis equestris | reverse complement strand
GGTGAGTTCTCTGACTTATGAACCACAGTGGAGAAGAAAAATCAAGTAATTTTAGTCTCTGTGTACTCTAAATTAAATGTTTTAAGAAAATTAGGGTATAAATTAGGGTTTGCTTAAAATATGAATATTTTGATCATTAAAAAACATGAAATTATTTCCTAAAACTACTCTGGCCATAAGAAACTTACATGAATTTTTGTAGTTGTAATTATTTGAATAGAAAACGCATAAAAAGTTAAAAAATTAAGATCTCTGTCTAGAGATCTCTTATGTCTTTGAAAAAATGCTTAAATTATTCACCTA
>NW_018164474.1:1228089-1228615 GCF_001263595.1 Phalaenopsis equestris | reverse complement strand
AATATGAATGGAGAATTGAAAAACCCCTAACCCTAATTCATTTTTTAAAAATAATTTATGCATCAAATTAATGTGAAAATAATTCCATATGGTTCTCCTTTATTCATTAAGCAAGAGGATATTTTTATTTTTATTTTTTGTGAATTTTCTACACAAAGATATGATTTTTTAAGTTAGGGGTCATTTTTGGAATTAATTAAACCCTTATTTATCTATTTAAACGCGCGGCGCCACCTCAACCTACAACGGCTCCGAAGCTCCACATGGCGCGCTCCCATGCAACACCACCGTCCACCTTAGCACTGACTCAGCCTGCGATTTATGTTTCGAAGCATTTTCCGGCTTGATATCTCGCCGTTCATTTAATATACGCGAGAATGGACGACATCCGTTCATCGTCCCTAACGGAATGAACTCGTGTCCGTCCACACTAAAACCTTAAGATCTCAGCCTAGACTTAACCAAATCACTTCGAGTTTGATCCTATGGACTCGTCTAAGTGAGACAAACATATCTATACGGTTAA
>NW_018164474.1:1227326-1227904 GCF_001263595.1 Phalaenopsis equestris | reverse complement strand
TGCTGTGTAGGTTGGGATTGGATTTTGTCCTGGTTTCGGGCAAGAATTCAGGCTCAAAATTGGATTGCCATGGTGGATTTGAGAGGGGGAAATGGATTGAATTGTACTGAGGGGCTCTTAGAGAAGCTCTCTGAGGATTTTGGGAAGGCTTAGTAAAAAATTTTTTACCACACCACTTTATGGCCGTGAGGGGTAGATTTTATAGAAAGTGGCTATGGGGATGCTTAGCTGGCTAATTGAGAGCTTAGCCCTACTGCTTAGGTGTCAAGAAGAGGAGCTCTCAGGTCAATTTGGGCTGAGGTGGCCTCTTGGCATGGGTTTGGGTTTTAGCCATGTGGGGTCTCACGGTTTTTTATTTTAGCTTGGGTTAAGGTGACTAACCAAGGGTTGGATCATGGTTAAAGCTTATGATGCTCAGTAAAAATGACACCATAGGGTCTGGACATGTGTTATGGCAAGTACCTTGATTTAACCTCTTTATTATCCCTTTAAGAATTTTTTCAAAAATTTACCCATGGGATAAATATGAAGCTTAACCATGGGTGGATGGCTGGCTTTAAACTCAACCCTAGAGTCTA
>NW_018164474.1:1221982-1226204 GCF_001263595.1 Phalaenopsis equestris | reverse complement strand
GAATTTTGGCCAAATTTGGGTCCCAAGGGCAGTTATGTAATTTGGAGGTGCCTAGGGGCAAAAGACCAAGTTGGGCATTTCAAGTAGAATTGGATAGAGAACCATTTTAAATGAGTCATAGACCAATGAAATCCCATTTTGGGTCCTCATATATTGGTTTTAGCCAAGGTATTGTGAGGGTATTGTGAATATATGGTGAGGGTATAGTGTACCTTAGCTTCGAATCAACACCTAGGGTCAATTCTAAGGCCAAGTAACCCTATAAGAACTCTTCTCGAGCTTCCCCATAATGATCTTACCTTCTAAATATTAGAGGTTAGAACCAATATGTAGAACTTCAAGTCGAGTAAAGAAAAGAGTTTTGAGTCTAATGGTGAGGGTACCTTTTCTAGTTTTGTAGGAATAGTCAACAGGAAGTCCTATGGCTAGATCTTAGGCTACTAAAAAGGAAAAACTAGACCTCAACTAAAAGTGAGGTCAACTTTGAATTGACCACTCTAAACTTCCAAAAGTAGTCTAACTGCTTGATCCGGGCTTGATCGATCTTGGAGTGGGTCAATTTATTGTTGTTGTGTTTATCTCATCGAGTCGAGTAGTTTGACTATAAGTTTGCTAAATTCAAAACTATATTTGATTGCAATGGGAATTTGAATATTTATTGCTCCAAATATGCCCTGAGATTCACTATAATCATCTTGAAATTAATATCCTACCAAATGGTAAAATTTGTTGATATCTTTAATTTATTTTGATTTTATTAATAATTACACTATGTATAATATATATTTTACTTTTAAATGATTTTTATTATAATAATTAGTGATAATGAAATTTGACATAATTTTAACTTAGGTCTTACAGTCATTCAAAGCAATCACATAACTTCATTAATTTAACATATTTTTTAATTTTTAAAACTTATAAAATATGATAACATATAATTGATGTAGAAGCTTAGTGGTTGAGAGATTCTCCTCATTTTGATGCACGTGATCTCAATAATATGTAATTTATTAATAAGTGTCAGAATATTTGCGGTGATAGAGTTATTATTTAATGACTTAGTGTTGCATAATAATTTAATTTACACTCAGGTAATTTAAATGATAAGTATCAGAAAGAGACACCTAAATTTATACATAGAAAACCCTTTAAGGGGAAAAACCACGAGGTCAGACAAGTTGAAATAATTCACAATGTAATTATAAGTACACTGACACAATCCTCTTCTGAGTTAGGTAATACTTAATTACAAAGTTCATAGATAATGATATTTCAGCAATAAAACTCGTAAAGAGTTGCAAAGGCTGTAGTCGACTGTTATGGAGGTAGTAGTCAGATTTAATGTTGTGGATGGTTGTTGTAGCATTAGCTTGTCATAAAGGTCATAGTTAAAATCCCTGGTAGTAATTGGTTAGAAGGGTCATAGATGGTTGCTTTGAAAGAATCAGTTAGCTTGCAAGAACTGTGAGCCACATAGGTTGTACTTAGTCACATAGACTGCAGTTGTGAGCTGTGAGAATGTCTGAAGGTCGTAGAGGCCAAAGTTGGGAGTTACATGAGTTGTGATCACATCTGTAGGTTGTACATACCAGAGTTGGGAGTTACATGAGTTATAATAATGTCAGTAGGTCACAGAGGTTGGAGTTAAGAGTTTCTTTAGTTGTAATAATATGCAAGGTTCATAAAGGCTAAATTTAGGAGTTACATGAACTGTGATATTGTATGTAGGACACAAAGGCCAGGGTGAAGAGTTGTGCAAGATATGAAAATGTTTGTTGGTCATAGAGTCTGAAATTGGGATCTGCATAAGATTTGATAATGTTTGTAGGATGAAAAGGCTAGAGTTGAGAGTTGCATGAGTTGTGATAATGTCTTTTGGCCACATATGTCAGTGTAGGAACTACATGAACACTGATAACATCTTTAGGCTATAGAGGCCAGAGTAGGGAGTTTCTTGAGTTGTGATAATATTCATAGGCCACAAAAGCCATAATTTAGAGTTGCATAAGCTATGATAACATATTTAGGCGACATTGGCCAAAGTTGGGAGCTTTATAAGAGGCTGGAGTTGGGAGCTACATGAGTTGTGGACCATATATGTCGTATTTGGTCATGTAGGTCATTGTGATGGCTTAAAATAAGAGAAATTTAGAAGTTTGAAGAAAGATACGATAGCTTGAGTATGATGGTTGTAAGCAATTATTGTAAGATACATTGTCACATCATCTTTGAGTTTCAACATTACACTGTCTTTGGAGCACACCATCTTTGAGGGGAGTCATTACATTATAATTAGGGTGTATTGTTACACTATATTCATAGTGTGTTACTCTTTATAATGCTTCTTGCTCTGTAAGATTGGTTGTTATTGTACATTGTGCTTTGTCACTCAGTAGCATCGGTCATGACTCAAAAGAGGATTCATGGAACTAAGTAGGGACCAACCGACGGTGATTGTTGGTTGGTGAGCGATTATCCACAATGGCTGGTCATTGCAGTGTGCGTTGAAATTGTTGATTAAGAGTTGCAAATTGAATTCTTGATCTTTATCTGAAGATTGAATTTTTCTCCGCCACAGCATAGCGATGACTGAGACATAAAGGGTTGCAAATTGAATTCTTGATCTTCATTTGTAATCCCCATAGCTCCAAAGTATTGCTCAAGCTCACAAAAGGAATTTTCCACTTCCTTCGTGTTGTGAGCTCATCCAAAACTCTTTGGTTTTGGCACTTCAATGCGCTTGGCTTTGAATGTATGATGGCCGATGGATGTTTCTATTGTACTCTTGCATAGTGAAATGTCTCCATGCACCTCCTCCAAGCTAGCATGTACACCGCTCATCCTGCATCATGGGCTCTTCGTACCTCCTAGAGCTCCCCATCAAGTCCTCTCGCATTTTTTGTCATTTGGTCCCTTAAGGAATTCTCCAGTTTGTGCATCATGCCTTTGATGGTCCATCAAACTTTTGTCGAAGGTCCTCTTTCTAGGCCTTTGTGTCATTCATTGCCTCATCCACCCGAGCAAGGCGTGAATCAAAGCCATGCATGTTCTCCTTGAACCTCCCATGTGTTTTGGATGCAGCTCAATCTCGTTGCTCCTGACAACCTCACCCTTGTTGAGATGATTCCATAATAGTGGTTTCAGACTCCATTATGTGTTCTTTGACGCTTTGTCATACCTTTAAAACCTGGCTCTGATACTAACTATCGTGGACTAACTTATATCAAGTCACCCGTGCGGCTTTAGTGCTCTTCCTTGGTATTAAATCAACATAAACCTGAAAACGCTTGGGCTTGTAAGCGCAAAGAAATCTAGGAAGTAGAGTAAGCATATGTATTAGAGGAGGTAATACTTCACTAAGAAATATTGATTAAAAAACTTGAATTCTTTGGAACCTTGGATGGATCCAAATGAGGGGGAGGGATTCCTATTTATAGTCCCCTTCAAGTCTAAGAAAATTTTCTAGATTACAATAGAATAATCTAGTTTCTAGATAGTTCTACACCATTCTCTTATATTCATACATAGCCCTCAATATTTCTAGGTTTTTCTTGAGTTCTCCTTGGAGTTTTTCTTTCCAATATTCCTTAGAATGCGGTGGTGTCTTGGATTGCTCTCCTCCATCTAGTCTTTTGTAGAATCTTTCATCCCATTGTTGTTTTGCCAATTTCTTTGAAGTTGGCGGAGTGTGACACCATGCTCTAAATCCCTTACAAGTATATTATAAAAGTATATAAAAATAAAATTAAATAAATTTTAATTTCAAATACAACAACAACAAAGCCTTAATCCCACTACGTGGGGTCGGCTACATGAATCATTTTTCTCCATTGTGTTTTATTTAATGTCATATTTTCATTTAGTTCTAGTAAATTAAGATCATTTTTAATACAATAAGCCCAAGTCTTCCTAGTTCTACCTCTTCTTTTCTTAACACAAGTCGAATCTAAAACTTCTACTCTCCTAATCAGATCATCAGATGGTCGACGTTTAATGTGACCAAACCATCTATGACGACTTTCTCTAATTTTGTCTGTCACAGAAGCTACACCAACCCTATCACGGATATATTCATTTTTCATTTTGTCTCTAAGTGTAAATCCGCTCATCCACCTAATCATTCTCATCTCGGCAACACTTAACTTATTATTATGCTTCTCTTTTAAAGGCCAACATTCAGCGCCATAGAGCATTGCAGGTCTAACCACTGTCTTATAAA
>NW_018164474.1:1210330-1218535 GCF_001263595.1 Phalaenopsis equestris | reverse complement strand
CAACACTTAACTTATTATTATGCTTCTCTTTTAAAGGCCAACATTCAGCGCCATATAGCATTGCAGGTCTCACCACTGTCTTATAAAATTTTCCTTTCATTCTAAGCGGTACTTTTCTATCACACAAAAGGCCCGAAGCATTCCTCCACTTAAACCAACCAACTTGAATTCTACTATTAACATCCCCATCTATATCACCATCACTTTGAACAACGGACCCAAGATATCTAGATCGTTCACACCATTTAATAATTTGATCACCCAAAGACACACTTCTGTCACTAGAGCTATTATTACTAAAATTACATTCCATGTATTCAGTTTTAGTTCTACTTAAATGAAGGCCTTTAGACTCCAATGTAAACCTCCATAATTCAAGTTTTTCCTGGGTTTTTTCTCTCTTTTTATCCACGAGAAGGATATCATCAACAAAAATTATTAAAAGGTGAGAACGATTTAGATACCTAATTTCAAATGAGTATCTAAATTAATTTGGTACTTTTATTATACAAAAAATCAAACAACTTTATCATTTTATGATTTAAAACAAGCTATACTGAAGCTAGAACTTATGAGCGCACTTGGATTAAACAAAGGGTAAATTCTCTTGGTTGTTTAAAGAGATGATGATATTATATTTTATTTTCAAAGAATCAAGTGTAAGGGCAATACAAACTACAACAGAGAGCTATTTTTTAATAGTTTTTGTGTCAATTCTAAATAGGTATGGCTAAGAAAACTATTTCTTATTTCACTCAAATGCCCAATACTTCAGCTTTCATCTGTGTTGGTTGAATGTTAACTCATAAGGAATTGTTTTGCTTGCATATTGATTTCTCTGATGAATATAATAAAAATATTTTTTCATATTGGTCCGGATAAATCCCATGGCCCCGTTGGCATCTTTTCTCAAAATTTTAAAGATACTCTAGACATAATTGGCAATTCTTGTATTAAAGCCATTAAGCATTTTTTTTTATAACTTCTAAACTTCCTAAAAAAGTTAAACATTTGACCATCACTTTTATCCCTAAAAGCCTGCATGTCTGGGAGCTTAATGACTATAGACATATATCTTTCTACAACACCATTTATAAGGTCATTGCCAAATTTATTCCTCAAAGGCTTAAAAGCATCTTACCTAACATCATTCACCCCACTCAAGCAACTTTTATTTCTAGAGAAGATATTTCTAATAATACTATTTTAGCTAATGAATTATTCAAAAAGTAATCTTAGAATAACTTTCAACTATATTACAAGAAGCTTCATTTATGATAGATTGGATAAAATGAGATTTTTTTTTCATTTTTTATCAATTAGATTAAAGCATGCACTATCAATGTACATTTCTCTATCATTATTAATAGTTAGCTTTAAGACTACTTCTCTCATCCTCTGGATTCTTCATATATATTAAGAATTATAGTGGGTGTTTTTTATAGATTGTTAGATATGCACTGATAGCACCCATTCTTCGAGAATAATGAGAATATCAACCATCTAATATATGTTTATAACCTTTTTGTGTTTGGCAAAGCATCAATTTATAAGATCAATAAATTGGATCTTACTCTTCACTCTTTTAATGAAGTCTACATTCTCCAAGCTAATCTTAATAAATCTACTGCCTATTATTCAAAATATATGATTAAGCCACATAAATTATAATATAGTGGCATTCTTGTTTTCTAACAGAAACCACTCCCTTGGGAGCATTTGGGCATCACTAGCAGCTCATTTGAACCCACTACTCTCGTCACAAACTATTGGAGAAAGGGCATCACTATTTGACTATTTGGAAGCAAAATAATCATTCATTTTCTAATAAATTATAACTTATTAAATCAATTATATGGAATTATCTTCACTATTGGTTTAGATCCTCTACTATTCCTAAGGGAATTAGGAAGAAAATTACTTCTTTAATGAATAATTTTTACATTCTGATAGTTTCCAACAATATTATGGATTTCATTGCTTGAATACCACTACTAAAACTAAACACATTAGGGGTTTAGGGCTCCCCAACCTTGATTGTGTCAACTTAATGTGTAAAGCTAAGGACATATAGAGAATTTACAACTGTAATACTACTTATTCTTCTAACACTTTCACAATTTTGGCTCTCTATAATTTAAATGTGAAAATAGCTACCTCTCATTTGGAAAAAACTCATGAAAACTATCACTTATTTAAGGAGATGCTTTACTTTTCATCTTATCAATTTTGACTAAGGGTGCAAGTGAGTTAAGTCAACTTGTGAGCTCGGCCCGATAAGTGGCTCGTGAACTAAGCTAAATGAGCTAACAAACCAAGCTCAAGCCAGCCTCAACTTGGCTCGTTGGCTCTTGAGCCGACTTGTTTACAAAATATTAATATAAAATATACTAAAAATCTATTAAATTTCAAGACATTTTCTTTGAGGCATTAAAATTATTTATGAAATAATATTTTTTTATTATATGATTTCTTATTATTTATCTCCTAATTATTCATTTTATTTTTCATTTTTATTATAAAGTTGGCTTAAATTAATATCAGTTTCTCTTTGTTGATAAACAAGCTGACTTGCTAGCCAGCTCAAACTCGTAGACTTAAGCTCGAGCTTAAACTTGATAAAATTAATCAAGCTCGAGCTCTAGAAGAAGTTGGCTCAAGCTCGACTTGTTTACACCCCTAACTTTGACAAGTTTTTTTTTTTTTTTTTTTGAAGCTTAGTTTGAAGGTACTTCCCTCTATGAGAAATTTGGCAATCGTATGTTCACTTGGTTTCAATGTTCAACTGAGTCTATGATTTTTGCTATGTTTAGAAGCAGAACTTAGTTTCTACTTATCACTCAGAATACTCTTGTTGAATGCAAATACGCCTCATACATAAAATTTCCATTGAGAATTTACTACTTAAATGCTCCTAAATAGGAAAAAAGTATTACACTCCCAAAGATTCCTACTTTGACTTTTATAAAAGTCATCCTAAAGATTCTTGACAAAAACTTACCTGTTCATCAATTGTTCTCTTAAATTCACTTCATTTGTTTGGGAAGTCACCATTGGGAAGCTTGAAGCAACGGGCATCCTTTCCTCGAGAGGCATTATGTCACCTCATCAATATTTCATTCGTAACAATGGTCAAGAATCTCATTCCCTTTACTTTTTGAATGCTAATTCTCTTTTTCAAACCTCAAAGATAGCATTTCTTATGGCTCTTTTTCAACCATGGGTGCACCTTAAGTCAAATTATGGTTTATGTTGAGACTATATAAGCTGCCAAATTTTAAAAAAATTCTCTCTTTCTAGTCCATATTACTTCACACTTTATTTGGGTTGAGATAAAACTCTAGTATTTCAAGAATTATATAGAGCAAAAAGATATGATCTTCATTAAAATTTATTTTTTTTTTTTTGTTAATTAAAAGAGCAAAATATGAAAATTTGGGGAGAATATTCCCACCAATATTAAAAAATTTTATTTGTTGTTGTGCTCTCTCTGGGATTTTGCTGCTTATGGGTTCACATGGCTACTTGAAAACTGCTTTCTTTTTACATTAAATTGTTTTTTTTTTTTTTTACATTTAAAATATATTTAAATTTCAAATGCTTGCATCCAAATGTAATAACTTTAGAGCATTAAAATTTTGACCTGAGCATAGCGGGTCCAAGTACTAAGCTTAGAACATATTCATGTCAAATTAATCATGAATTTTATAGATTTTAATTTTTATTACTCTCGTTCTTTCTCAATCAAAATCTATCACTCTGATTTCTTTATTTTTTTGTTTGAACTATTATTGATAGTAAAATCTTAATGCCCCCCATAATAGATCCAACATTAAAAGTTCGTTTGTGATTAATTTTTAGTTTTATAATAATTTTATTTTGTTTTTTTTTTTTAATTTTTATATTTTATTTCGAATGGACGGGGGCTATTATACAAGCCCCGGTCATCCCTCATGTGTCTAAGAATTCGAGTATCACACCCTACACTCTGTGAGAATCGAACCCCAGACCAGAGGGGACTAGCAATTGACAAGCAGATGTCCGACTAATTGATCAGAGCACGCGTCGTGTGTATATATATATATATATTTGATGTATGATGACTAAAAATCAAACTTCGAAGCTCAGCTCATCATACCACGCAAAGATGCACTCAACCACTATTGATGTCATCCTTTACAATTACACTATCACAACAAATTATAATCACCACCCAAAATACACACATAAAAATATTTGTTTAGAAATATAAATACCAAAACGAAATCTTAAAATTAAAAGCCGTTTGGGATCACTTTTATTTTTTTTATTAGATTTTTATATCCAACTGCCAATGTTCAATATAACATTTTAACCTTTTAAATTTTAAATGTTTGTTTAGAAATATAAATACCAAAACGAAAACTTAAAATTAAAAGCCGTTTGGGATCACTTTAATTTTTTTTATTAGATTTTTATATCCAACTACCAACGTTCAATATAACATTTTAACCTTTTAAATTTTAAATATAATATTTTTACCACTTTCCATTACAACCACTCCCCATTACTCACTAGTGAATATTTTGAGTGGAGGTTTTAGGTGGTTAAAGTGTTATATTTAAAATTTTTTATGATTAAAATCTTATATTTAAAATTTAGAAGGTTAAAATTTTGTATAGCTGGGATTTATAAACCTTTGTTTTTTTTTTATCTATTTTTTTTTTTTTTGAAAGAAAATATATTTGATATATTTGATTAAAATTTGACTATTTTTTTAAACATTTAAAAAATTATTTTTAGTGTGTTAAAAAGCATGTTTATTTATTTTTTAAAATAAAAAAATAAAAAAACAAGCTAAAAACACATCGAACAAATATGTTTTTAAAAACAAAGAAAAAATAAAATCAAAAAACAAAAATTAAAATTGATCCCGAATAAGCACTTAATGTTTAGGGTTAGAAATGATAAATCAAGCAAAACATAATGGTTGATGGATGCAACTTTAAGCTCTAAACTTCACATTCCACTTGTTTTTTTCTCATTCTCCTTTTTGAAGTGATAAGTAACTATATTTTCTTCGTTATTTACCCTTCAAATATTTCATGATGGGAGGATCAAAGTTATCTATCATTTAATAAAATTTGAACATAAAGTTATAACAGTCCAAAGAAAATATCCTCAAATCAATTTCCAAATATAAAAAAAGGTTTCATCACTCCCACATAAATCAGAAAAATCAAGCTTCATTTCTGCTGTCCATGACAGCCTCTTCCCACGCTTCATCTTCTCTCAAACTCAAAGGTCTTCCAAAGCTTAATCCATTCCTCCATGGCATCTGCCGCAAGCCCAAACACAGGATCAACAGGTCCCAGTTGTTCCCTCACCAAACCAGCTATTTGAACAACACAATCCTCCGCAGCCGTCAACGTTCTCGGCAGCTTCACAGACTGAAAGAACGGCACAATCTCCTCCATCAGCTTCACCCCTTCCCACTCCCTCTTCAGTGATTCCCAAGCATTACCAGAACCATTCCTCCACACATAAGGGAGCCCAGTCTTCACCCCAAGTCCCAGATGATCACAGACCACCTTGGCACACATCCCACACCATATGTCCTCCATTGTTTCCCACCTCTGCTTCCCCACCCCTTTCAGCCGCAACGCCGGCACCAACACAGGCCCTAACACCCGCCGGTCGAATCCAATGTTGATCCCGCTCACTGGCATCAATGCTCGTGAAGGCACCGTAATCACCGCATCGACATATCTCGTGTTCTTCTCATGAGGCTTTACAGCTCGAGTTGGGGCATCATAGTCGGCAATATTAAGCCAAAGACCAGAGGATAACACGCACTGGACGCCGTTTCGCAGGCTGAATGGGTATCCGCGGACGAAGTCGGCGCCCTGTCGGAACGGATCGTAAAGCGTGTTGAAGAAGGATGGTGTGGCTGGTGTCCCGAGGTTCGTCAGGTGCTGCGCTACCGCATCAGTCAGATTGCCGCTATCATCTTGCAGTGGAAGGCAATCATCATCAATCGATATGATGTATTTCTTGGTCGAAACAAGATAACCAAAATAGCGGCATGAATGGCCTGAAAATTTGATGGGACTGGAGCCGATGACTCTCTCGATGTCGGATTTGGTGTACAAATGGTGATCAAAGCCGGGAGGAATCTGAAGGTCGGCTTCCAAGTCTGGGTCTTTGATGATTATGAGATGAAATCTAGAAAAGATGGTTCGCCATCCATTAAAAAATGCGGTGAGATCTGGCCGAAGGGCAGCAATAACAATGTCGACCTCATTGTCCTCGATCTCGAAGAACATTTTTGAAATTTGAAGCTTTACAGTTGGTTGTTTCTCCTAGAATCTTTCGGAGCACCCTGGAAACAGCGAAAAGAACAAGGTAAGGTTTTGCCTTTTAGTTTTATGAGTTAAGTGGGTGGTCAGTAGAAGAAACTTCATACTGGTAGGAAGGATGGGGATTAGTATCTGCTTAATATTGAGCGACTCCACAAAAAGAATGATTTCCTCGTTACCAGTTGAAATAAATAGCTTGAGGATTTTCTCGGTTAGTTTTCCTGCACTCAAGGTTTTCTGCAGCGAGCAAAGAGTATATGGTTAGCTGAGTTGAGTGGCTCTCAAGGTAGCAAGAACATAATTATCTGCTAATTACTGGTATTGATACAGGATGCTTAAGAGTATTAAGATTTTTTTAGTACGACTATATGATGCAATTAGAAATAAAAACATGCACGCCGAATCGAAATTAGCAGTTAAAAACCATCAAATTAAAAAGTTTGCATCCCTTATGATTAAAATGCAAAAACATAGAAAACTTATCTCAAATGACAATTTAATGGTTGCCAACATAGAATTTTAACATAAAAATTCAAGGTCAATGATATAACATGTCGATAGAAAATCAAAACGCAATAAAACAATCAAAGATTATTTAAAATTTTGGCTAAATTCAGTAAATAGGCTGGTCAATAACTTAAATTATAAAGTAAAAGAAATGGATGAAAGAAATATCTGTACTGTTAATCCAAGATCCATGCCGGTAAAAAGAGTGGACTTCATTGTAAATTGTGGTCATCACGTGCAACAAAACTAGAGAACCAAGAGCAAAAAAATATGAGAGCCAACAGTGAATCAAATCGAATCAATATAGATATTAGGGCACAATCATTTAAACGGATCATCATCATAGCTTCATTAGATATTTCTAAAAAACAAACTATTATAAAATCAGAAAATAATAAAATAACCATTAAAAGTAAAAGAAAAGTTCATAATATCAATTTGCTCGTCTCAATGTCCACATCTTGCATTTCTTATGAGCATAAATAATGAGATTTTCATAAAGTACCTTCAGAACTTGTTTAACTTAAAGATGGTTGGATAAATATGTTAGTATGTGGAGCTTGGTTGTGTCGATCGATTGTCAACTCAAAGCCCTCAATTTCACCAATCTGCGCGGCAGTGAATTTGTTGTGGGGTAGTGCCCCCTATTAAAACAAAAATTCCATACATACACCTCAGAGTTGTACCCGCAACGCTAGAATATCAGTGTTGCAACACTTCAGTAGCAACTCGGCAGTGAATTTGTTGTGGGGTAGTGCCCCTTATAAAACAAAAATTCCGTACATAACACCTCAGAGTTGTACCCGCAATGCTAGAATATCAGTGTTGCAACACTTCAGTAGCAACACTACTCTTGGAAGCAAATCTGTCCTAAAACCCCAAAGCATGACACCACAGAGTCATATGAAAGCGCCCTAGCACTATTGTTATAGCGCCACATCACTACATCGCAGCGCTGCGAAGCGAGAGTTCGTTTTAAGCAGTTCTTTTTGCAATTTTTGTGTGAGATTTTAAATTCTCTTATGCAATGAGTAGAGTGTCAGTATCCTTGTATCATAAGTTTTGAGAGGATTGAGTTTGGTGTAATTTGTATTATTCTCCTTATTTTTCTTCATAATTTTTCTCGTTCTCGGATTTTCCGCATTAAACTTGTGTTTTATGTGCTTTATTGTTTTATTCGCTTTTGTTCAAAGTTTTACTTCGGATCTCTCGAATTGATTTCCACAATTTCCATCTCCCAGCAAGATATTTAGAAATAGAATTTTCAACAACTCCGGAAACTATATGCAATATATACATTTATGTGATTATGAAAAGTGAGTTTCTGCGCAGGCTGCTTGTCCTTATCAAGCTGGGAAGA
>NW_018164474.1:1207589-1210230 GCF_001263595.1 Phalaenopsis equestris | reverse complement strand
GTTCCCAGTAATGCAACAGCCAGCATATTGAAAATTTCTCAAGTACAGTGCTTCACTGCAGCGTAAGTGGATGAATGATGAACAAAAAAGAATATATTTTCATTGTGATGAAAAATTTCATCGGCACTTTCAATGTTGGATGTTGGATGAACAGAAAAAAAATACTTTCATTATGATGAAAAATTTCATCGGGGCTATGCATGCAAAGCTAAACCTTTTGTAGATAAAGAGGTTGGCGTGTTGATGACTGAGATACGAGGAAATAAGTTTTAATGAATTGGCAAGCCATCACATGCCAAGAGCATTACTATTGCAAGGGATTATCAAGGGTTCACCGAGCAAAATTTGGATTGATAGTGGATCAACACAATATATCATCCAAACTAGATTTATCCAACAATTGGTTACACCAATGGTTCCAACAATTTTTTTGCTAATTGGTGGTAATTTAGGCTGAAACATTGGAATATTTAGGCCCAACAATTTTTTTGCTAATTCGTGGTAATTTAGGCTGAAACATTGGAATATTTAGGCTTATAACCACCTTATAACCACAAGTTTCGATATGCATACAAAATCACCTGTTCTATATTGATTGCTACCTCATTGAAGTGCGAGAACAAGATGTGGTATTAGGCATTCAATGGCTGGAGTTCCTCAGTCCAAGCATCAAATATTACAAATAATTAACTATTGAGTTTTGATGGGAACGCAAAAAGGTAAGGCTATCTATTGAACAAAACTCAACATTACACTATAATATTGCAATAATTTCAACAGCAACTAAAAACGTATAGGTTGGCTTCTTGTTTTCACTGGATTGCATGACTTGACAACAAAGTTCCTGGGTAATTTACTAGTTCATCAATGGCAATCCGTGATATTAACCAAACTCCAAGTTGAATAGCGGATCACCGCATACCACCTTCATTGAGTACAAAGTCGATTAATGTTCACCCTTTATAGGTATCCATACTAAACATTACAGTATAAAATTGCAATAATTTCAACAGAAATTAAAAAAGTATAGGGTGGCTTCTTGTTTTCACTGGATTGCAAGACTTAACAACAAAGTTTTTGGGTAATTTACGAGCTTGCCCACCGCAATCCATGATATTAGTCCAACTCCATGTTGAATAGCGGATCACCGTATACTACTTTTATTGAGTAAAATGTCCCTTTACAGGTATCCATATGTTCAAGAAATAAAAACTGATAAAATGAATAAAATATATTAAATGTTGTAATAATAACAGAGAGTACAAGCTCTCTCTTCTGTGGTCTTTACACAGAAAAGATGGGATGTGGCAGTTTTGCACTGATCATAGTGCACATAATTGGAGCCATTTTTTATGCCTATGGCATACCAATATTTTATAAATTAGATTTACGTTCAGCATAATATCAAACATATGCAAGAAGAAGATGGGTTTAAAACAGCCTTTTATACAGATGAACATCATGAGTTTGTCACTGTGCCTTCTAGATTGATAAATGCGCCAGCTACATTTCAATGCTTGATGACAGGTAACCTATATCCTTATTTGCAACATTTTCCGGAGCATTTTTTGACAATATTTTGGTCCACAGCTTAACAATAGAGGACCACACCACTCGTGTTCACATGGTATTGAATGCTCTCAAAGACCAAGTGTTGTTTACTGAATCATCCAAATGTGTTTTTGTTCGAGTAAATCAACTGATTGAGCCACATTATTTCAACAAAAGGTGTGACAGTAGATCCAACCAGAATAGAGGTTGTGCACGCATGACAGATGCCTAAATCAATTAAATAAAACCAAAGTTTCCTAGAACGCATGAGATATTAATGTAAATTGTCTATCATTTTGCAAGCATTAAGTAAGGACAAAGCTTTCTTAGTAGGTGATAAATTCACATTGACAATAAAGGCACAAGTGGCATTCTAGGCTTTAAAGATAACCATGACTTCATTATTGGCATCTATGAACTTTTCTTTATCATTCACAATTGGAAAGGGATGCCTTTGGCATTGCTATAGGAATACTTATGTTACAATATTCTCACTCATTAGCCTATTTTGGTAAAAAAGTTATCACTATTTATGCAAGAAATATTCAGCATATACCGAGGAAATTAATGATATTATAGAAACAATGATTGTTAGTGACAGCTTACAAGGGAATAAATTTATCATTAATACGAAGACCGATGTATTGAGGGGTTGATGCAACAGGAAAACCAACCAATGTTATTATTATTAGAAGTGTTATTATCATTATTAGTATTATTAAGTTTTCATTACAACATTGAATGCAATACATGTGCTCCTAACAAAGTCTCAAATGCATTATCAAGAAAGAATACCACAAAAAAAATACACAACTAATCAAATTGAGGAACTTGTACCAGAACAAGGCAATCGATTAATGTCACACAGAACAAACTACTTTGATAAATCAAATCTGGCTGCAAGAAACAACAATGGTGAAAGAACAATAACAATTATACCTTGCAAAAGAAAGGGAACAAGATGATTTAACTGATCAAGTATACAAAACGGACTAGTATATTTTAAACATCGAATTTCTGAGCTTCATCGCAGCCCCACTGGGAAGCAACAAAGAATATGCAGAAAGCATGGATAACAGCCTAATTCTAT
>NW_018164474.1:1206473-1207489 GCF_001263595.1 Phalaenopsis equestris | reverse complement strand
GGTTAATATCTCATAGTTTTGTCCATGGGTCATTAAGGTTTGTGATTTAATTAGTCATGAGTGACCAGAATATACTTTGTTAACAGTCATGGGTTGCCTCCTTCAAAGTTTCTTTTCAAACCAGGTTGTATTTTATAATTTAAGTTTAAGTTATAGTGGCAAATCTCGTACTTCAACCCATATTAGCTGGAGTGTGTTTTTAAGTCAATTGTGTTTTTGCTCTCTTATGAGTGGTCAAACACTCCCTAACTTTATTTATTCATGAGTTGAGATGATGTTGATTTAGGTTGGTTCGTGTTTAATTTGAGTCAGCCCTAGTTAAATCGAGTAACCCAAATTGGCTTAGACATGGTTTGAGTTAGTCCTAATTAGGGTGGATTGACCCAAGTTTGATTTTGGTTAGCCCATGTTAGGCAGGGTTAACCCAATTTTGTTTGAGTTTAATTTGAGTTAGTTCAGTTTTGGTTGGTTTGACCCAGGTTTGCTTTAAGATTGACTTGGGTTGGCCCAGGGAAGGCTGGATTGACCCATGTTAGTTTTAATTTTATTTGGGTTAACTTAGGTTAGACTCAGTTGACCCAAGTTTGATTTGGGTTATCCCAGGTTAGGTTGGGTTGACCCAAGTTTGTTTAAGTTTGATTTGGGTTAGCCCACGTTAGGCTGGGTTGACCTAGATTTGTTTAAGTTTATCTTGAGTTGAGTCAGGTCAAATTTAAGCTAAGAATTTGGTTAAGTCAAGTTTTAATTAAGTTAAACTTGAACTAAGTTTAGGTTTAGTTAAGTAAAGTCTAAGTTAGGTTAGACTTGAACTAAGTTTAGATTTTGATTAAGTTTGTTGAGACCTATGTTGAGTTTAAAGTTGGGTTTAGGGTTAGGTCTAAGTTGGGTTGGACTTATGTTTAGTTTAAAGTTGGGTTTAGGGTTGGGTCTAAATTGGGTTAGACCTATGTTGATTTTTAAGTTAAGCTTAGGAATTGGTGAAGTCCATGTTGGGTTAAGCTTGAGTTAAGATTAAA
>NW_018164474.1:1177262-1201387 GCF_001263595.1 Phalaenopsis equestris | reverse complement strand
CAAGTATGACTGCTAGAATTTGAAAGTGGTAAAAGATGACACATTGTTATAACACATGAAGTACAAATAAAACTTTTGCAGGAAATATGTAGAGAAGAAAGCTATTTGGCAATGATATCAATTATTTGGAGTAGTATGACCCAAACAATGATATCATACCTCACAGCTAAACTTGACGGAGAATAAAGCATGTTTGGAAAAGGAAATGTGATAGATCCCATTACGATAGTCCTTGGAGAAGTACTTGGTGCGTTATCTAATCCTTAACGACGTACCCAAAAAAGTTAAATTAAAAAATACAATTATTTTCAAAAATGAGTTGAGAGATGGATATAATATTTTGGATCTGAAATGTGAGGTGTGTGTAAGAGATTAGGGAGGTGAAACTTATGAAGTGTTGTTGGCAGCAAAACTTGTCCGGAGTGTCGGATGCAAACAAAGGTGTTTGCACCCATGAAAACTTGGTCGTTTCCTTAATTGATTTATGGTTGTCGAAGATTGTCTAAGTTAGCCATTAAATGAGTGGAAGCTCCTGTATCTAGATATCAACTATTGTTTGAGGGAGTGGATGAGGTGAAAAATGCAGTATTTTGACCTGTAAGCTACAACTTATTGGTTTGGTAGTTGGGATTAAGCCTATGCCAACATTGAATGACAATGTGATCATGTTTATTACAAATGTGGCATTGAACAATGATGCTGGTTTTGAATTGACGAGATGTCGGTTGGTCATTAGGTGTTGGGGCTAGTGAATTGATCACAACTCATGTTGAACTAAGGTTTATAACATGCAGGGTTGGAATATAGAGCAGTTTGAAAACTTGAATTGTGAGATTCAACATAGATCCTTGGGATATAATGATTTCTTCACTGTGAAATAGAGAATACAACTCTTCAAGGTTGATGGGAGTAGATCTGGTCCGAATGACGATTCTAAAGGCATGATAGGAAGATGGTAGACCTTCGAGAGTCTACGAGATGATATCATCTATATCCATGTAAAAAATGTTTTTAGATATATTATCAACAAATGTTTTAATTTGAGAGAGATATTGTGCCATATTTATAAACTTTACAGATACATTATGAAGCATGTTCTTGAGTTGAATCATCTTTGATCAGTTAATGGCTTGAAATCTTCCTTTCAGTGTAACCCAGATCTCAGTGAGAGAGATATTGTGCCATATTTATAAACTTTACAAATACATTATGAAGCATGTTCTTGAGTTGAATCATCATTGATCAATTAATGGCTTGAAATCTTCCTTTTCAGTGTAACCCAGATCTCAATCTCAGAGCAAGTGTCAATATTAAGAACATGTAGACGGTTTCAAGCATAAATTGTAGAGAACAGTGCAACATCAAGATTCTGATCAATCAAATTCTAATTAGCATAGGCAAGATTATAACTAAGATTAACGGTTGTAGCCACAAGAGTTCTTGTAGGTTGGGGAATAAAACCATCCAATAAACATTTGAAACCATTAATCTTGATTAGTTTGGAGATCGAATAGTGCCACAAAGGAAAGTCTTGTATGGTAAGAGAAATGTTGATTATATTCTTGACATTAGACATGAGAAGTTTAAGGAAAGTGGGCTTGGTAGGTTCCTTAATGCTAAGGAAGGCTAAAGCAGCACTAAGAAAGGAGGAAGTTCTTTCGTCCATCAACAAGAGCTGAAGTGTCAAATATTAGTTGAATTTGAAAAGATGATGGTAGTAGGTGCAGAAAACCAAGGCAGAACAAGAGGAGGGATGGACAGAAAGAGCACAAAAGAAGAGACACAAACAACATGAATGGTGAATCAACACGAAACAGAAGAGCACCAATAACTAAGTCCAGCTACAAACATTGAATGCGAGTATTTATTTCTCCGTTAGCCACAATAAGTGTTTAATATCGATATAATAATATTAAAATATCATGTATTTTCATGTACCACAATTAAAATACAATATATAACTATAACATGTCTGACAATATTAATACATAATTATGATTTTACAACAATGAATTTTAACACATTAAACTAAAAAAATAATGAATATTAAAAATGCAGGATGCAAGTAATTGAATAAGAGTTTACACAACAATAAAATAAGACTAATTACTTATAAAATTCATCATGAAAAATAACAAAATCTGCTCTAATCAGAGTAACATAATTTAAAATATATGACCGACAAACCTTGAAACTAGTAGAAATAATGCAGTGAATACACTTAATGATGAATGTATGCTTATATACAATAAATAATAACTACTTACAAGCATGGTGGGGTTCTAACCTCCCCATATGAGGATCTACTAAACTGTGCCAAGTTGGTGTTCTACAAATAAAAAATACATTAGTTATGCTTGTTAGTAATTATATCTCTATATATTAGTGTAAAACTGTGGTTATAATTAAAGCCAATCCTTAACATAATATCTAACTCAATTCTTTTAACATAATATTAAATTAGCTGAATAATATATAAAATCACACACATTCACACATATATATACTCATAGTTCATGGTCATAGTTCATAAAGCATGCCTTTTCTCACCTGAACGCTGCATTCTCCAACGCAAAGCTTACCCCTCTGAGCTCAACCATTAATGGCGGTGGAATGACCTTCCTATTTAGGAATGCCAATCCTTCCTCCGGTCTCCGCCCCTTTGCCTCCGCCGCTGCCGCCGCCGTTTCGAATATCCATGACATCGCCCCCCCGTTCCCTCCAGATTCCCTCCGATCCCTCAGACAAAGTCCGCCGCTTCTCGCCACCGATAGAGCGGGAGGAACCTTCCATCTTCGTTGTTCTCCTTTGTCCCTGCCTCGCTCTCCTGTCTCTTGTCCTCATCGTCGCTTCCATCGTCCTTACTATCAAGCTCCAACTATACTGCCACCTCCCTATCTCTCATCTCATCTCCCGCCATCGTTGCCACTCCTCCTGAAACCAACTAGGGTTTTCTCCTCCTCTTCAGAATCCGATTCGGAATCGGATAACTCGATATCTCCGCCGCCGCCGCCGCCGCCGCCGAACTCCAACGATGTGGATAGGATCTGTAAGGTGATTGACGAGCTCTTCTCGTCCGACCGCAACATGGAGGTGGTGCTCGACGAGATCGGAGTCCAGATCGAATCATCCCTTGTTGTCGCTGTTCTGGACCGGTTCCGCCATGCCCATCGTCCCGCATATCGCTTCTTCCGGTGGGCTGCCGCCCGGCCAGGCTTCTTGCACGACTCAACCACTTGCAATAAAATGCTCAGCGTCCTCGGCAAGACGCGGCAGTTTGAGACTATGGTGGCCCTACTGGAGGAGATGGGGAAGGACGCCGCTCTTCTATCCATGGACGCCTTTAAGATATCGGTTAAGGCCTTTGCTGCGGCCCGCGAGATGAAGAAGTGTATAGGCATTTTCAAATTGATAAAGAAGTATGATTTCCATGTCGGATTGGACACTTTCAACTGCTTGATTGATGCTCTTTCAAAGGCCAAGCTCGCGAAGGAAGCACAACAATTGTTAGACAAAATGAAGGATCAGTATCATCCTGATATCCACACTTACACAGCGCTGCTTTATGGTTTCTGCAAGATTAAGGACTTGGCTGAGGCTGGTAGATTATGGAATGAGATACTTGATAGTGGATTCAAGCCAGACATTGTCTCCCACAACACTATGCTTGAAGGCTTGATTCGAGGGCATCGGAGGTCTGAGGCGATCAAGCTGTTAGAGCTCATGAAGGCCAAAGGCCCTAAGCCAAATACCCGAACTTATACTATTTTAATTCAAGATCTCTGTAAGGCGGGAAAGATGGAACAGGCTGTTAGCTGTTTTGATGAAATGTTGGCTGCTTGTTGCTCGCCAGATGTTGCGACCTACACATGTTTAATAGTTGGGTTTGGAAATGCTCGGCAGATGGCTAAAGTTTCAAGCTTGCTCGCAGAGATGAGTCAAAAGGGATGCCCGCCAGATGCTCGAACTTATAATGCTCTGATAAAACTGTTGACGAACCGGAACATGCCAGATGATGCCGTAAGAATATACAAGAAGATGATAAAAAATGGGTTTGAGCCTACGATTCACACTTACAATATGTTGATGAAGTCTTACTTCCATGGGAATAATTACAAGATGGGTTGTGCAGTTTGGGAGGAAATGTTAGGCAAGGGGATTTGTCCTGATGTTAATTCTTTTACGGTCTTTATTGGTGGACATATACGTCATGGAAGGCCTGAAGAGGCATACAAATACATAGAGGAGATGATTAACAAAGGGATGAGTGTCCCCCAGGTGGACTATAATAAGTTAGCCGCTGATTTCTCTAGGGCTGGGAGGCCTGATGTTCTAAGCGAGCTTGCACAAAAAATGAATTTTACAGGAAAGTTTGATGCATCAAACACATTGAACTATTGGTCTGAGAGAATGAAGAAGAGAGTTAAAAGGAGAGGACCTTGTCAATCTGGGCGTGGACTTGTCTGAATTATTTTTTCAATCATTCTTTATTATTTTTGAATGCCTCACTTCCAGGTTTGTCTCTGCTGAGATGCTTATTACCTATATTGTAGTTTTGGAGTTCATTTATATATGTTACAGCGCATGCTTTGAAAATCTATCCTTTTAGATGTTAATCAGCATTTGAGCCTTATTTGGGCCAGTTTATTTTATGATCTGACATCCACTTTTCATTGTCACATCATCTTTCTTGCTACGGGTTACCTGTGCAATCAGTCTCTTAGTTGAAAGTTTGTATCTTTATCAAGGGCCATTGCATTTTACATTGTCTTACAATTGATATGAATGTGCTTAAAGAGTTAAGATGCACTTTATGTCTACTGGTGCCTCAATATTGAGGGGAAGAAAAACCAAATGTATGTGTGAGGGAGAGAAGCATTAGCCTTTTATTTTCATTTTATTAACCTAAGTGAGAGTCACAATAAATAATTCGCTTCATTTTCAATTGGGCCTTGCTCTAGCCTCTTTAGGGGTTATTACTTCTTTAGTAGCTCACTAGAACTTGAATGTCTTTTTTTTTTTGAGTATATGTGAGGGAAATGAAGCTACATGCTTTGGATATAAGCCAAGTGCAAGGATCATTCCAAGCTTTGTGCATGGATACCTTGTGCAACTAATTTTTGAACAAAGGTGCTTATTCTTTTCTTCTATTGTTTTATCGTGGTTCACACTGTTTCTTTGTTGTATGTTTGTTCTCCTTTTATGCTCTCTCTTGCTTTATCTTTTATGATGCCAATTGGTGTAAAAGCTTAGAAACTATTGTTTTATAGGTCCTTGATGTTGAAATATTTTTCATTTTCACCGTTTAAATTTTCATCCATTTTAAATGACATTTTTTTGAGTAAATTTTTTTTCTTGGATTGTTCCTCTCTTTATGACTATTTAGCACCGACATTTTTTAAAATGTATCGTACCTATATCAGACATGTATCAGGCACCAACACACGCCCGACACGCCCGACACGCCCGACACGCCCGACACGCCCGACACGCCCGACACGCCCGACACGCCCGACACGCCCGACACGCCCGACACGCCCGACACGCCCGACACGCCCGACACGCCCGACACGCCCGACACGCCCGACACGCCCGACACGCCCGACACGCCCGACACGCCAGATGCTTGTCTAACACTACAAAATATGTGTTTGAATTTTGTTTGGGCCCCAACACATTCGGGACACACTTTAATATCACATCTGACGTGAGTTCAATATGATTTGAGGAAAACATGACACAAGAGGTAGGAAATTATGAATATACATATAGCCTTAATTATACTTCATAGTCAAAGCCGCTTCCTCTCTTGTTGTGTCAAACCTCTCTCTAATATTCGTCAAAGTTAAGCATCGAAGGTGCATACAATCTTTGTCAAAGCTGAGCATCAGTAATTCCCCCTCTATTTGTCGAAGTAGGCTATTAAAGGTCCATCTGACATTCTTCGAAGTTGAGGATTGTAGTTCTCTTATGTTTATCGAAGCCAAACCTGCACCGGCTAAAGTGGAAACCATTACTTCTTTCTCACAACTTTAACAGAATTCAAAATTGTTCGTTGATGCTGATCCAAATACCTGCGAACTTTGTGACGCTTGTGTTGAAGCTTCTAAAAGTTAAACTTAAACTTAATCAAATAAACAAGTTGTAACTGTAGAATATTTTAAATTTTAGTAGAAAAGTTGGAGAATTTCTTCTAAAATTTGTTATATATCTAATTTTCTAAATTAATTTTTATAAGCATTCATCATACAATATAAATTCATAAAGTTAAATTTTATTTTTTCATATTTTATTTCATGATATCTTTAATAAATAATTCGGGGAAAAAATATATTTTATATATAAAAATGTGTGCATGACGTGTTGTGTCCTATGTTCTCAATTATGTTGCATCTTCATATTCGTGTCCGTGCTACATAGCTTTATGAATGAGTATTTGGAAATTTTTCATTATAATTGAAAACTAGTTTGGATGTTCAAAAATATTGTCAAAGTTCATTTTTGTAATTTCCGCTCTTCACTTTTTTTTGTGATTTCATTTTCTGACCGTTTATTCATCAATGCTAGTTTGGTTGCCATGATTTGGGTTGATTGCTATCTCTCTTCTCCAAACTTTATTGAAGGTATCCACACATAATCTGCACTCCTCAAAACTCCAAATCTCTTCAAAATCGAGTCCCACCCAAAACCTGAATTTACTTTAGGGAGAAGTTAAATAAGGCTAAAGGCTAAATAAAGGTACTCTACTTATTCTTATTTCTGATCAAACCTTAAAATATATAAATATTTAAATGATGTTAGGTAATAATAGACATGTCTTGTAAATTGAACCCTCAAGATTTTATTTTTCTCTTGAAAAATACTTGTTTTCACAATAAACCAACAAATGCATTATCTTATGTTTTTTTAATTTTAGCTTCTATCTACATTTATGTGCATGGTTGTAGCAAAATACATCATGATTTGTATTTTTCCTAACTTTCTCATGATTTTTTATGATCACAAGGATATGTCATATTTTCCTTTGCTACTTATATGTTGTCAGATTTTACATGTATAAAAATAATAGGCTTTTCACCTCTCTTCGTGATCCTGTTCTTTGGAAAACACATGTTGGCATGGCAGATCATGCTGGTTGGAATAAAACCATACACTGGCATGAATGTTGGTTTTACTGGCCTTCTTTATGAAACAATACTGTTAGTATTGATGGCCAATGTGGCACATGCCAAATGGGGAAAATGTTAAATAATGCATTGTTATATACCATTCTCATTCCGTCCAATCAACTCATTGGGTTGATTTGTGTAGTTTTTATTGATATTCTTAGGACTATTTGTGTCTATAATAATATACTATTGGATTGATATTTTTCAAAATGGTTCATTTCATTAATTGCTCTAAGACTACAAATGCATCCTATGTAGCAAAACTTACGTAATAAAATAGCTTATTTACAATTATCTAAGAATATAGTTTCTGATAGATATACCAGATTTATTTCTTATTTTTGAAATACCATACAAAAATTATTAGGTACTACACTTACATGCAAATCAACTGGCAATTCACATTGGAAATTGTTTAGGGACTGTACCCTAAAAGGTGTATGGATTTTGTCCTTTGCCATCTTATTCTATATTTATTTTATTGCAGCATTTGCACATCATATATATGATTTACATACAACAACAACAATTAGCCTTTATCCCACCAAGTGCGGTCGGCTGCTTGAATCCTTTTTCTCCATTGCGTCTTATTGAGTGTCATATTTTTATTTAATTTTAATAAATTGAGTTCATTTTTTATACAATATGCCCAAGTCTTTCTAGGCACACCTTTGTCTTTTTTAACATAAATCGAATCTAAACATCTACTCCCTTAACCGGATCAATAGATGATCGAAATTTAAAGTTACCAAACCATCTAAGACAACTCTCTCTAATTTGTTCGCTACTGGAGTTACACCAAACCTATCAAGGACACTTTGCATTTTATCTCTAAGTGTAAAGGCACTCATCCACCTAAGCATTCTAATCTCGGCAACACTTAACTTAGTATTATGCTTATTTTTTAAAGATCAACATTTTGCGCCATAGAGTATTTCAGGTCTCACCACCATCTTATAAAATTTTCCTTTCAGTTTAAACAATATTTTTCTATCACACAATAGACCCTAAGTATTCCTCCAATTCAACCAACCAAATTTAATTCTACTAATAACATCCCAATCTATATTACCATTTTGTCAGCAGAGCTACTATTATTAAAATTACATTCAATGTATTCAGTTTTAGTTCTACTCAAACGAAAGCCTTTAGACTCCAATCTAGAACTCCATAATTCAAGTTTTTCCTAAGTTTTTTCTCTAGTCTTATCCAGAATAAGGGTATCATCAGTGAAAAACATACATCAAGGTACATCCTCCTGTAAATGTCCGGTAAGAACATCCATAAGTAAAGCTAAAAGATATGGGCTTAAAGCCAATCCCTCATGTAATCCAACTAAAATAGGAATATATTCGATCAATCCTCCTTCTGTTCGAACACAAGCAACATCTCTAATATACATATCTTTAATAACTTGAATATAAGCCATATCAACAACTTTCTTCTCTAGAACTCTCCAAAGGATATCTCTTGGATTCTTATTGTAAGCTTTTTCTAAATCAATAAAAACCATATGTAGATCCTTCTTATTCTCTCTGTACTTCTCCATCAGACCTCTCAATAAATGTATAGCTTCAATAGTAGACCTGTTTAACATAAATCCAAACTGATTATGAGAAATATTTGTAATGTCTTAAAATACGTCTTAACCTATGTTCAATTACCCTCTCCCACAAATTTAAAGTATGACACATCAACTTAATTCCTATATAATTTGTACACTCTTGTGCATCTCCTTTATTCTTAAAACTGGGGATCAATATATCTTTCATCCACTCCTCAGACATCTTTTAGTTTTTAAAATAATATTAAAGAGTTTAGTAAAGCCAAAAAACTCCTAAATCTCATAAATATTTGCACACTTCAATTGTGATATCAGCAGGTCCTATAAATTTTTCATTCTTGGTTTTCTTTAAAGCATCCTCAACATTTATTTTACTAATGTGATGGTAACAATGAAATAATTTATTATTATTAATGATATTAAGATCACTAAGGCTGATTGTATTTTTAGAAACTTTATTGAAAAGTTTATAAAAATAACTCAACCACCTACATTGAATATCTTTTTCTAAGAAAAAATACTTTTTGATTTTCATCTTTAATACACTTTACTTAAGTTAAATTTTTACTTTTTTTTTTTTGTTTGACTGGTTTATACATATATTTTTCACCCTCTTTAGCATATAATATATTATAAAGGTCACCAAAATAAAATTTTTAGTATCATAGATTGTTCTCTTAGACTCCTTACAAGACATTTTATATTTTTCTTAATTCTTTAAATTTTTACATTTTAACCAATTTTTATAACATAACTTCTTACATTTTATTTTTTCTTGCACATTATTATTTCACCCTCAACTATTTTTAATTATATAAAATTTTTCTTTTGATCCTCCAAGTACATCTTTTATAACTTGTTTAATAGTGCTCGTTACTTTATCGCACATAGAATTTGTTTATTCATGAACATCCCAAATCTTGAAATCTTGAAGTTTACTCATAAATATAGTTTTATTTGTGTCTTTTAAGTGCCCCCATATAAAAATATGACAATAATTCCTAGTATCCTTTATTTTACAACTCTTATTCTTAAAATCTAGAATTAATAATTGATGTGGAGTACTTAACTTCTCACTTGGAATAACCTGACAATCTTTACATTTTTTACGTTCTCTTCTTATAAGAAAATAATTAATTTGTTTTTTATTAGATCCATTCTTATAAATAGTAACATGCTCATCTCTTTTTTTGAAGAAATTATTAGTAATAACAAAATCATACGTTAAACCAAAATCTTATATGACTCTAATTTCTTCGTTAATCACTTCAAAATCGTAGCCACCATGAATATTTATAAAATCTTTCACCACTATACCGACATGTCCATTTAAATCTTATGTAGTAAATTTTTTTTTCCAAGTGGTATTATTTGTATTAATTTTTCTAGGTTATTTAATAATTTTTTTTTGGAACCTATATATAAACCTTCTAAGCACTTATAATATTAAAAATCTTAGTATCAACAACAATATTAAGGACTATAATTCTATCTCAAATTCTATTTTTTTTACAACATTATCTTTCAAACTCTTATCTATAATTACACCTACATCATTTCTAGTGCGACTCTTATCTGAGTACCAAAGTTTAAAACCTAAGCTATCAATCTTCTTAGCATTTTCTCTAACCCAATTAGTTTCTTGAGTACATAAAATATTTTTCTTTCTATAAATCATAATATAAACTAATTCTATTAATTTACCTGTGAGAGTATCTATACTCTAAGATTCTATCATAATCATAGGTTTATGAATCTACTTCTTTACCCGTATCCATCTGTAATGTGGGAACACTTATTTATTTGACACTACATCTGGGCGTTCGTGTAGCAACCCTTGCACACTTTTCGCTGTGTTCAGACCATCTAGCGCGTTGCTTCTAGGGGACGCCCTAACATTTACACAATAATAAAAAAAATTCATGTCCTGATTTTTTGACAAATTTTACGCTGCAGTCGACTACCTAACACAACCTTTTACTTTTCACATCTACCTAACACAACCGGGGCTTGGACTCGGTTATGACAATGTTAATGTATATAATATACATGACCAAGTTAAAAGTCAGTTAAAATTGCATGAAATATTTTGACATTGTATATATTAAATAAATGACCAAGAGTATTATGGATGTGTTTTTTTTATGATTCAAATATTTCTTAAATGCTATATGCGAACCAAGTACAAGAAATTGTATACGAGGGACTCATTTTTTTCGAAGTAGTAGGAAGATCAATTTTATTGTTTGTATACGAGGGACTCATTTTTTTCGAAGTAGTAGAAAGATCAATTTTATTGTGTATATTTTAGATTTGCCTCCTAATACGTTTATTAATCTTATTTTTAACATTGAAAATATATTTTTTTATTGATGAATGTTTGAACATCAATTATTTCTTATTAGTTTTTCTACACAAGGGCTTTATAATTCAATTGTTACTTTCACATATTGCATCAATCTACTTTTGTCTACTTGAATGTTGAAAGCATCATTGTCAAAGTAGTATAAAAAATGTCGAGCATAGGTTTTTGATTAATTAGAAAGGCAAAGCTCCATCAAATGATACTTGGAAAATCAGGAAGGCACTGCAAAAGTTAGCCTATGAACCGTTGGATAACTTTATATGGGAGGCGATACATATAGTTCATTAAACCGACCCAATCAATTAACTAAAGCCCAGATGCCCATAGGGATAGGAAGTCAAAATAGGTCATAATAAATTTGAAATGGGCCATTTTCAACCTTTTTTATGGCCAATTCTATTTTTGATAAAATTTCTCATAGTTTTTAAAACTTTTAATCATTTCATTAGTTTTTAATCTTTTTTTGATAATAATATGTATAATTTAACATTTATTAGTATTGGATATGATTATATTTTTCATCAAATTTTAATTGATATAAGTGTAACTTTATTTTATAAATGGAATCTATAATGTGTAATTAATTATTATTGATTGATTATAATTGATGTAAGATTCTTGTGTGACTAGTAGAGTGCTTTTATGACACAAATTGTGTACGTTGATTAAGTTATATGCATGGAGTTTTTCTTTCTCCCTCCACCACAGATAATAAACTGTAATATATAAGACAGGGTATCGATTGTATGATGAGGCAATGAAGGGCATGATTCAGGTAGTTAATGTTCAGGATAATCATATGCCCAATTATCCCAAGAGATATATGTCGGCCAAATAAATGTTGTTGATTTTTTATTTTAGGATTTAATTTAATTTAGTTTATATATATGATTATAAGTTTATTAAATAGTATTTTAACTTTGAAAAATAATGTTTCAATATAATTTATATATGACTATAATTTAAAAAAAAAACGATAATATTTAAATTTAGAAAAGTGAGACCGAATGTACCTCACATATTTGATAGTCTAGATAGTTGAGCGCGATACCACAAATAATACACTATCCTGAAAGATAAACATATCATTTCTTAGTAGACTTAACCACCTAAATTAAAGAGTCTACGAAACCTTTTTTCTGCGAAACTTTTTTTATAAGCTGACAAGTTCCCCTATTTAACATAAGAGATTAAATAGAGTTTATATTAAGCTGGGTTTTTAAGTTCTCTATATAGACAAACTCCTATAGTTAATTATATCTTAGACAATTGAAATCACCTAAGAAGACTCTCGATTAAGATTAGTGGTCTGTCTTCAAGATTTCAAAGTTTAGGTTTCCAATGTTGAATATAAAAAAATCAAAAGGGAAGAGCTCAAAATAGAAACAATTATTTTAAGAGTCCAAATGAACGAAAAGTAGGGGAGGTCACGATTCCGAGAAAACCCCGGTGACTTCCAAACTATCATAGTGTTTGACTTTATGTCTTTGAAATGATATTATTTAGTATTTAAATTCTGTTGATTTATTTTAAATTTTAGGACTTATATTCACACGATATCCGATCGTGCAAATGATCTAGGAAGATAAGAGGATTTACATCGTACCGAACGACGGTTGAATCATAAAGAGAATTAGGACTTATAATGCACAATAGAGTGGTGCAAAGGCCTAAAACGAAAGTGAGGATTTATGTCCCACTAAGCGGACTACCTCGAAGTCCTACGAGTGTTATTATTCTATGAAAATTCCAACTGAGGATCGTCCTTCACTTCGCTGTTGTGGTCTCGATTGTCGCCCTCCATCTCCTTGCTTCCACGTTCCGCTTCTTGGAAAGGCTACTCCATGCTCCTTAACATATCGATCATAGGTTTGGGGTTTTGGTGTGTATAAATATACAATTATTAGGTCAGTGACTCGCTATAGGGTGCGTCCTAAACCGGGCGTCATACTGTCCTCTATCCTAACGACCACTGCAAGTTTATAGAAGCAACATAAATAATAAAAAGGAAACATGCTACGAAGAGCAGTAAACAATAAACAGTAACATCAGAAGCATGAACTATATGTATGTGCAGAAAAGAAAATAGTAAGTAAAGAAATGACAGTATAGTGTGCAGTAAAGAAAATAAAATGCTGTAAATATAAAACAAACTTGTATATCTGACGGGTCTGTTACTCTTGTAAATGGGGTCAATATTGCAGGTGAAAGTAAACGAGTTTAATGGAAAATTTAACAGGTGGCAAGCATGCATTCATACAAGTAGGAAACAAATAGGAATGAATAACAAAGGAATGAATAACAAAAACATCACTTGAAAATCTCGAGGAAAGCCACAAATAACCCATGTTAACTCGAAGAAAATCATTAGAAATATAAAAAAAATTCGAAGGAAATCAAGAGTGATCTACAAAGACTCGAATAAAACTCTATGAAATGTACGAAAAATCCGAGGAAATGAAAAAAAACAATAAGCATTTGGGTCGGGATAGGCTCAGGTTTTAGTTATTCTCGAGAGACTTCGAAGGCAACCACCAGTCATCTGTATGTATAGAGCTCGACATTCAACTAGAAACTTTCAACAATACAATCTTTGGAGGGCAATCCTTAGCCTAGCACAAATAATTGACGAGTGGACAATCGAACTTAAAGTTTATATTTTGGCATGCATATAGACTTCATGCATATAAACAAAATTTATATCTATTTTGGTAGTCAAAATATTTTGTGAATAGCGTATCTATTCTTATTGTTGTATTTTTTAAAAAATTAGTTGTCCACATGTCGGTCACACTGTCGGGCTAGGACTGCCAGCAACCTAAGAAGTCAAGAGTTCTCGCTAATCTAGTGTTGGTGAATAATATTGTCATTCTATATTTTCACCTGGTTCTTGGGTCCGGTCCTAATGTCGTAGGATGCTATATTATCTCGCTCTACCACCAGATGTCTTTGTCATTACGGCCTTAAACCTTAAAAAAAGACCGTCCAACTTACGACCTTGCTTGATGGTTCATATAACCATAGTTATATATGCGCGCTTATGTTTCAGGCATAAGCACGTAAAACTAAACCAAGAAGCAAGGAAAAAAAATCGAAAAGAAATAAATAAGAAAAAAAAAGAAGACCAACCCACCTCCAAAGGTAGTATAAGAAGGAGGTCAAAGCGGTAGGAGGGTCAGTCTTAAAAAAAGACCGCCTAACTTACGACCTTGTTTGATGGTTCACATATAACCACACTTAGATATACACGCCTATTTTTCAGACATAAGCACGTAAACCAAACCAAAAAGCAAGGAAAAAGAACTGAAAAGAAATAAATAAGAAAAAAGAAGAAGACTAACCCACCTCCAATGCTAGTATAGGAAGGATGTCAAAGCGGTAGGAGGGTCAACCTCAAATATTCACTCAATAAAACACCTCCAATGAATAGAAAAATGAGCACACTTATCAATAACTAGCTCTCTTTTCCAAACAACCGGTGTAACAATCCGAAAGAGGTGTATCGAAAGGCTTTAATTGCTAGCCCAAAACACTCAGAAAGACACATTTTAAAAGATTCCAAGTTGCTCCCAATTCAATCCAAACCTGCTCAAAAGCCTCACTTTGAAAGGGACCCAAATTGCAACTAAACTCTTCCATCAAACATAAAAAGGGCCTTGCATTGCAGTCAATTCAACCCAAAGAACTGGGCATTGAAACTCTTTCCAAACATCAAACAAATTGGCTTTCGAAGAAGATACTCGATTTCCCAAAACCACGAGAATTAAAGCATTTAAACCCACCATAAGGTCAGTAAATTAGGGATAAAGGCGGCTAAGAGGACCACCAAACTCAACAACCCAACTGGTTGATTTTGGGTAGGGGCAGCAAGGCAAAAACTCACACCAACACAGGGAACCCAAATTGCTGATTTCAGGCAGGAGCAGCAAAGGAACAACCCGCACCAACATAGGGAGACCACAATAATGATTTCGATTGGATCCAACACGGGAAAGCAATCGAAACTAGCACAGGAAAGCACCGACAAGGGTCTCGAATAGAGCTCTCGGGTAGGGGCAGCAAAAGCATCACCAAAACCAACACAAGAGAACCCACACTGCTGATTTCAAGTAGGAGCAAAAAAAACACCACCAAAACCAACACAAGGAGGCCACAATAAAGACTTCGAATTGATCCAACAGGGGAAAACAATCCAAATCGTCACAGGAGTACCAACCATCAGGTTTCAGATAAGGGGCAACAAGGGTACCGCCCAAAATAAACACAGGGATGTTCCACTAACAGGTTTCGAGTAAGCGCAGCAAGAGCACCACCCAAAATCAACACAAAAGAACCCATCTAGCAGGTTTCGGGTAAGGGCAACAAGTGCACCACCAAAAACAACAACGGGAACACTAACAATGGTTTTGAATAGAGCCAACAGGGAAAACAATCCCAATCCAACAAGAAAACAACAGCAATTGCGCCAAGTAGGGGACTGTTCAAGCATGGACAACAAGAATAAGCCTGCAAAACCCCCAAAAACAAACAACCAACCATATGTAGTTCAAGTGGGGCAACGGTAACATAACGTATCCAAACCAACCAAAAGAACCAATCATCATCACAATTCTACTAAGCCCCAAAGCAATGAGTAAACATATGCATATGGCTCGAATAAAGGGGCAACAGAGAAGAAAACCAAACAAAGCTAAAAAAGCCTCTACATCATTCCCACAAATGGAGCACCAAAACCGATGAATAATCAATTTCAGAAACACACCAAACCTTTCATAAAACCGAAGCCAAGAAATCCACCAAACCAGCTCCAAAATCCCACAACCAAAAGGACAAAAAAAAAAAAAAAAAAAAAAAAAAACATTGCACACATGCAGCCCAAGAACCATCAAGCAGGCCCAAGTAATGCAGCTTGCGGGTAAAGATAGCAGGGAACGAATCGTCAAAGAAAACAACAAGCTTATAGGGGCTGAAACAACCTCTGAACTTCACATGAACTGAAGGTGGATGACATAAATGTACAAGTGTAATAAGAACAAAAGAAAGAAGTCTTCACATGCATAATACTTGAATCATTGCCACTTATAAGTCAGCTAAGCAAACAACATGAAGTAATTAAATCAGACTTAACAGAAATGCTACTCTTGTAATGACCTACTATAGCATATACATATATATATATATATATATATATATATATATATATATATTCTTCCTTTTTTTAAGTAAAAAAAACTTGCTCAAGATTTTTATCCCCTCGAGCTTGTTCAGCCTCCGTCGAGTAGAGAAGAAGAGCAAAAATGAGAGATATTACCTTGCTCGAGCTTTTGAACGAAATAGAAGAAAGCCACATAACTCCCAAACATCCAGCCCTTTGTTGACCTCATTTTTGGTGAGGTCTCTTCTTCTTCTTAGAGCCTAGGGTCTAGACTTAGGACTTCTTGTTGGACTCTCTTAGAGGACTAGTCTGGGACCCGCACCAACTAGAAATTCAAGCTAATTCTTGAGTCATTGCAGTTTCATATGAATGATTCTAAATCCTCAACATTTGGTTGAGTCAATTAAAACTAACGTAATGAAACTCAAGTTGAGTACCCATAGGATCTAAAACCTTAGAAAACCTATTGTGACTTCCGCGTGCTCTCATGATGCGCGAGTACCATAATTCACGCGCTCGATACACATAAATATCGAAATTCACGTCATCTGCACCTGTAGAAGACTTCACGATTGACCAAACTTGAATAAATTGCTGAAACGATCGATCACGAATTAAAATTTTAAGAAAAAACTGTTTTGATGTATTTTTGACCCAACTGTCGACGAGTTTGTCCAGACGATCCCGGATGACGAAACGGACCATGCCGGCACGTCCACAACATCGACTTTAGCTAGGGAGGACACCCATTTCACTATGGCTTCGTACGCATATGGAACGTGCGAAAATTGAGGAAGTTTAAATAAGATTAATATTTGAATAAAATAAAAGAGAATTATTTCCTAAAATCCCAAAATTACAATTTGCCTACGCCTCTCACAACTCCCCCTGCTTGATACGTGAAGCCCTAGCCGGTCTCCCTCCCTCGACCCGAACTCCCTCTCCCTCACGTGATGGAGAGTTGACTCCTGACCCTGACATCCCCTGCCCGAGAATCCATCTTCTTGACGCTTCACTGGCTTCATCCCTCACGGTGGCAGACCTTTGCGGTCTTCTAATTTCCTACTTGGGTAAGTTTGACTCGTGGAGCCTGCCTCTTCGAAGCACTTCGTTGGCAAAACCTCTTCTTCCAGATGCCTTATGCCCTTGCTCTTTGTCTCCATTCTCTCCTGTTTTTCTCTCGGGTTGCCTCACCTCCGGTAAGTTATGGTATTTCCTCTCCTCCCCTCCTCTGCTATAAAAACCCCTCTTGGGGAAGGGTTTTAGGGTTGGCTGAAATTTTGAGTCTGGGGGAGGTTCTATCAAAATCTCTGCTCGGTTAGGACTTGCTGCTCGAGGGTTTGGTGTTTGGGGGTTCTGTGACTTCCCTTTTGTTTCTTTCGGAAGCTTGAGCAAGGTAATTTCTCTCCTTTCTGCTCTTCTTTTCTTCTCGACAGAGGCTGAACAGGCTCGAAGGGATAAAAATCTTGAGCAAGTTTTTTTTTTTATATATGCATGAGCTTGGTTGCCTTACCTGGAATTTCATTTTGAAAATATTATCAGTTGCTATGAATGTTTAGAGCTTTAGCATTTCTGTTAAGTCTGATTTAACTACTTCATGTTGTTTGTTTAGCTGAGAGTGTTAGGCTTATAAGTGGTAATGATTCAAAGTGTTATGCAATGTGAGAATTTCTTTCTTTTGTTCTTATTACATTTGTGTGATTATGCCATCCACCCTTTTGTTTTTTTTTGCTATGTGGTTCAAGTGCTGTCTTGGTCTTATATGTTGGGCGTTTTTTTTTTCTTTGCTAGATCGTTCCTTGCTGCCCTTATCGACAGGGGGGGGTGCAACAAGGAATAAATAAGAACACAGGGAAGCTCCAACCTTATCCGAAACTTGCTGGTTGGTGCTCCCCTGTGTCGGTTTAGGTTATTTTCCCTGTTGGCTCTACTTGAGACCATTGTTGGTGCTTCCTTGTGTTGTTTTGGATTGTTTGCCCTGCTGCCCCTTACCCGAAACTTGCTGGTTGGAGCTCTCTTGTGTTGGTTTGGGCTATTTCCTCTGCTGCCCCTCACTCGTGATTCGCTGATTGGTATTCTCTTGTGTTGTGTTGGGTTTATTCTTTGCCTACTATCTTTACCCGAGAGTTGCTGATGCTTCTTTTTTTGATCATTTTGGGATTTATTCCTTGTGGGCCCTATTCAGTATACCTGGTGGTTTGAGATGGAATTAAATACTTTAATCTTTGTTGTTTGGAAGAATTCGAGTGCCCTTTCTGAGAATCAGTTTGCTTGATGTTTGGAAAGAATTTTAATGCCCGGTCCTTTGGGCTGAATTGACTGCAATGCAAGACCCTTTTGATTTTTGTTGGGGGAGTTTAGTTGCAATTTGGGCCCCTTTCGAAGTGCGGCTTTTGAGTAGGTTTGCATTCAAATCGGAGCAACTTGGGATCTTTTAAAATGTGTCTTTTGGAGGTATTTTAGGCTAGCAATTGAGGCCTTTCGATACATTTCTTTTTGGATTTGTCACATCGACGATTTAGAAAGGAGTTAGCTATTGATAGGAGTGCTCATTTTGTTATTTATTTGAGGTCTTTTATTAAGTGAATATTTGAGGCTAACCCTCCTAACGTTTTGTCCTTTTCCATATACTAGTGTCAGAGGCGGGTTAGTCCTCTTTCTTTTTTTATTTATTTATTTTCGGTTCTTTTCCTTGCTTTTTGGTTTGGTTTTAGGTGCTTATGTTTGAAGCATAAGTGTGCATATATAGCTGTGGCTATATATGAACCATCAAACAAGGTCGTAAGTTGAACAGTCTTTTTTTGGGGTTTAAGGCCTTGATGATAAAGAAATCCGGTGGTAGAACGAAATAATATCGCATACTACGACACCGGTACCCGTCCCAGGGACTCGGTGAAAATTTAGGATGATAATATTATTCACTGACACTAAACTAGCGAGGACCCTTGCCTTCTTCGGCTGCTGACGATCCTAGCCCGACAGTGTGAACGATTTGTGGACAATCAAATTTTAAAAAAAATACAACGCCGACAGTGTGAACGATTTGTGGACAATCAAATTTTTTAAAAAATACAACGATAAGAACAGATACGCTATTTACAAAATATTTTGACTACTAAAAATAGATATAAATTTTGCTCATATGCGTGAAGCCTATATACATGCCAAAATATAAACTTTATGTAATACAATCCGATTATCTACTTGTCAATTACCTGTACCGGGTTAAGGATTACCCTCCTAAGATTGTATTGTTGGAAATTTTTAGTTGAATGTCTGACTCTATACATACGGATGATCGATGGTTCCCTTTGAAGTCCATCGAGAATAACTAAAATCTGAGCCTACCCTGACCCGAATGATTACGGTTTTCTTTCTTTCCTCGGATTTTTCATACGTTTCATACGGTTTTATTCGACTCTTTGTATATCACTAGTGATTTCCTTCGGATTTTCTTTGCATTTCTAATGGTTTTCTTCGAGTTAGCATTGGTAATTTGTGGCTTTCCTATAGATTTTTAGGTGATGTTTTTGCTATTCATTCCTATTTGTATAAATGCATGCTTGCCACCTATTAAATTTTCCATTAATGGTCTGTTTGGGGTAGTTGTTGATTATTAATAATGTTATTTGATTATTTTGATAATCTGTAGATTATTAGAATAAGTTGGCTTGCTGTTTGAGGCAAGATTATTTTGATAATCTGTAGATTATTAGAATAAGCTGGCTTGCTGTTTGAGGCAGCTTATTTAAAACAGCTTACTGGGAGCTGTTGTTGGATAATGACCATTTTGCTTCTGTTTGGTTAAGTTGTTTGCAACATAACTGTATATGGAAAATAATATATAAAACAAATGCCTCAAACTATTATAGTTCAGATGTCTCAAATCATAGAGATTTGTAGTATGTGCAAGTGCAATATTTACGCAAGTTTATAATCTTGCTCATACATTTCCAAGAAAACTCATAAATTTCTGCAAGAAAACTCATAAATTTCTGCATGTTTACAATAAATTTCTGCAAGAAAACTCATAAAAAAAGCTTTAAAAAATAGTCTAGACAAAGAAACGATTTTTGCAAGTTTAGAAAAAATAATCTAGATAAAAAAAAGCTCAAAAATAGTCCAAGAAAACTCATAAATTTCTACAAGTTTATAATCTTGCTCATACAACATTCTATAGCAAATATGTATATATTAACTTCATAAATGAACAAAAAATGATACATCTAGACAAAGCAAGGATTTTTCACTCCACCAAAAATGCTTACAGTGGACGGGTAGGGTGTTGAGAAGAGAAGGGCACGATATTGGAGATGAGAGATTGGAGAGGAGAAGCGACCGGGACGCCTTGGGAGAGATCGAAGAGGAGAAGCGATCGTGACAACTTGGGAGAGATCGGAGAGGAGAAGGCTTCGATCTCCGCCTGCTTCGATCTCCGCCTTGGACCGCAACTGGAGAGGAGAAGGGTACGGTATCCTCACCTGGAGCCGGCTTCGATCTCCGCCTTGGACTGCAACCGGGACGACTTGGGAGAAAATCGCGAGAGAAGGAGAGATCGGAGAGGAGAAGCGAAGAGCACAGTATTGGAGAGGAGGTTGATCGAGGGGTTGGAGGGTAATACGCTCGAACGTAACGCGGAAAGCAGGGTTTGAAGGCTGTTCGCGAATAATGAAGGAATGGCATTCAACGATTTTGTATCGCTGAGAGATACGTGCGAAACAAATGCGAATGAGGCGTTTTCAAAACTCCCACCGCCCGAATAAGCTGCCCCAAGCAGGGCCTAAATTCGTTTACTTTCACCTGCGACACCGACCCCATTTACAGGAGTCGCAAACCCGTCAATTATACATGTTTGTTTTATATTATAACATTTTACTTTCTTTACTGCACACTTTACTGCCTTTCTTTTCTTACCGTTCTTCTTTACCGCACTTTATTGCGTATGCATATAGTTGATGCTTGCGATGTTACTGTTTATTGTTTACTGCGCTTCGTAGCGTGTTTCTTTTTTATTATTCATGTTGCTTTTATAGACTTGCAGGGGTCTTTATGATAGAGGACAATAGAACACCTGGTTTAGGAGGCACCCTATAGCGAGCCACTGACCTAACAACTGTATATTTATCCACACGAAAACCCCGAACCTATGATCGATATGTTAAGGAGCTTGGAGTAGCCTTTCTAGGAAGCGAAACGAGGAAGCTGGCAGGTGGAGGACAACTTTAGGGGATGATCAACTCAACAGTTGAACAGATTTACTTCAGCTAAACTTTCCCTTAGTTTAAACATTAACAAATCTATAGGACTTCAAGGTGGTTCGTCTAGCACGACGTAAATTCTCATTATATCTTTAAACCTCTGCATAATCATATTGAGTAGCATAAGTCTTAACTCTTTGGGGCAGCTTAAAAGTGCGGCGGTGTTTTCAAAACGTCGTCTTTCTGTTTGTTTCAGACTTTCTGTCAGCGTTTTGAAAACGGGCGTATTTAATTTCTTAATAAATGCGGGACGTGGGGTCGACCCATCGGGACTGTGTCCCTCGTTCTTTCAGGATTGTTTACTCTGCTGCCCTCGACCTCAGAAGAAGGCGGATTTCTGATAGGAGCGGAGCACAAGGATGAAGATGGGAGTTTCGGTGGTCTATGTAAAGCTGCGATCCCGTCATTCCCTTCCTAGGAAGCTTTGTGGTAGGGATAAATAGAAGAAGAGGAAGAATCGAGGAGAGCCGCGATCTCGTCGTTCCCTTCCCAGGCAGGTTTCGTTCTGTTGGTCCGCACTCCGCCCCTCCACTCCTCCCCGCACTTCGCTCCTCCACTCCTCCCTACACTTTGCGTTCCGCTCCTCCGTTCCTCCCTACACTCCTGCAATCAAATGTTATATGTATGGTTTCTAATCTTATGTATGATCAGTTCAAATTCTAATAAATTTTGTATTGATCAGATTTATAATTGCTAATTGTTTGTGTGTATCCAAAAATTATTTTCTGGCTTAAAGTTGCACCAAATCTTTTCCATAACACCTGCACAATGGCTAAACAACTATTACGATGATGAAAGTGTTTTGATGACACTTTTAGAGATAAAAAATAAGAAGATTCAAAACATGGATACACTCTCAAAAAAAGAATATACTTTTCTGTTTCTGCAGTATCGAATATATTGCCAAGACAGTTCTGATACAAATAACATTACTTAACAGGGGCAGAATGATCATTTATTCACAAACAACTGCAAATCAGATGTTTTTAAACAGCTGCCCCAAACAGCCAGCCAGCTTATCAGGATAAGCTGCGGATCAACAGCCGTGAAAAGTTGTTGATCAGCCACTTAGTAGGATAAGCTGCTTATTTGGATAAGCTGGATAAGCTGCAGCAGCTCCAAACAAACCCTAAATCCTAATTCTCTTTAGGATTCCGCGTAAATCTTCCTATCTTCCTAGGTCATTTGCACAATCATGTATCGTGCGAGTGTGAGTCATAAATAATAAAATTGTCAGGATGAAACATCAAATAATATCTCTTCAAAATTAAAGCCTACTAGTATGATAGTTGGGAAGTCACCAGGTTCCCCCTCAGATCTGTGACATCCTCTATCTTTCACTTATTTGACTCTTAAAAATAACTGTTCCTATTTTGAACTCTTCTCTTTTGATTTTATTATATCCAACATTGGAAACTCAAACTTTGAAATCTTGAAGACAGAACTACTAATCTTAATCGAGAGTCTTCTTAGGTGATTTCAATTGCCTAAGATGTAGTTAGCTATTGGAGTTTGCCTTTATAGGGAACTTAAGAACTCAGCTTAATATAAACCCGGTCCGTTTGGGGCAGCTTGTGTGTTTCAGGATAAGCTGCTTATTCTGAAATGAGGCCCGCGAGCTGTTCGACCTGCGACCTGCGTTTAGTGTAAAAATTCAAACGCAGTTTCGGATAAGCTGACGAAACGCGCAAACCAAACGGTACGACGGAGTTTTGAAAACGCCGCCCGCACTTATAAGCTGCCCCAAACGGACCCGTCTCCCGTATTAAATATGGGAACTTGTCAGCTTATATAAAAAGTTTTGCAGACTAAACAAACGTCACAAACTTTTTAGTTTAAGTGGTTAAGTCTATTAACAAATGATATGTTTATCATTCAGGATATTGTACTATTTGTGGTATCGTGCTCAACCATCTAAACTATCAAATATATGAGGTCCATTCGGTCTCACTTTTCTAAATTAAAATAATATTATTTTCCCAAATTATAGGCATATATAAATTAAATTAAAACATTATTTTCCAAAGTTAAAAATACTCTTTTATAAAGTTATAATCACATATATATCCATAATTAAATTAAATTAAATCGTAGAGAAAGAATCCGCGACGTTATTCAACCGACACCCTCAAGCACCAAGTCTTAGCCGAGCAGAGATTTCGGCAGAACCTCCCCCAGATTCAAAATTTTCGTAAAATTTTCGTAACCCCTTATCTGACCTCCCCCCATGGGGTTTTATACCCGAAGAAGAAGAAGAACTAGAGTGAGAGGAGGAGGGAGCGTAGTAATATCATCGATGGATGAAGGGGCATCGCAGTGCCTAGCTAACTAAAGGAAACGAGCGCGGAAGGCTCAGGTAACCGCAAACATTGCAAAGGGAAGCTATGAAGTGAATCAACATACAGTCGCGAGGGTCAAAGGGGACGGACACTTCAGACGCAGAGGGAGAAGAAGCTTTGTGGAGAGCGAATAGGGAGTCACCTCGACATGGCGTGGAGGGAACGCTAGGGCAGGTGAACAAACCACGGGGCTTAAGCTGTGGCGTGTGTGTGTTTAGGTTAAATAGGATTAGCGTTTTATATTATAACCCTTATATATACATATATATATATAT
>NW_018164474.1:1169755-1177233 GCF_001263595.1 Phalaenopsis equestris | reverse complement strand
TATATATATATATATATTACCCCGGTTTTCGTGCCATCTGTGCGTGTGGGGAATCGTAGTGATGCGTATGTCCTTCCTGGCTAAAGTCGGCGCTCCGGACGCGCTGATCAATTTTGTTGTATGGGGTCATCCAGACAACCTCGGTGATGACTGAATCAAAAACTCGTCAAATTCAAATTTCCTCAAAATTTCATTCCATGATCGATTATTCCAGCAATTGATTCGAGCTTGATCAATCGTGAAACTTTCTACAGTTGCAGATGGCGTGAATTTTGATATTTATGTGCAACGAGCGCGTGAATTGTGGTATTCACGCATCGTGAAAGCACACGGAAGTCACAACGGGTTTCCTATAGTTTTAGGTCCTATGGGTACTCAGCTTGAGTTTCGTCACGCTGGTTTTAATCGACTCAACCAAAGGTTGAGGATTTAGAATCGGCCATATGAAACTGCAAGGAGTAAGTGACTTGAATTTCTAGTTGGTGCGGGTCTCAGACTAGTCCTCTAAGAGAGTCCAACAAGAAGTCCTAAGTCTAGACCCTAGGCTCTAAGAAGAAGAAGAGACCTCACTAAAAATGAGATCAACAATATACTGTATGATATGTATGATTTGTCAACTGCATGTATGCTAAAAAATAGCATGCATGATCATGCAATATTAACAACAATATTTTTAATCAAATGTAATTAAGAAATAATCAATCATTTAAGCAAATGGGCTGTGCATTCCTAATTTTCTTCTAATTGTACAAAGGTTTCATAAAAATCTTTGCAAGTTAATTGTCAATGCTTAGAAATTCAATATCCACATCAATGATACACAATCCTGAATTAATGAGGCCTAATATTTATGATTATTCTGTGTCATGTATTGATTTTTAGTATGTTTATTGCCCTTATGTAGTCACATTTGTGGTGGATGTGTTCTAAATGCATTCCACAACCTAATAGTTTTTGTGTAAGAACACTTTTAGCTGCAATATGTTTAATTTATGTTGCTTTTCTTTTTACTAGACCATAAAATGAGCGAGTGCCATAAGAATTAGGTTGTCCCTGATTTATTCCTTCAAGCTACTTGGCACCCAACAAAATCTAAACCGGAGAATCCAATATAGTAACAAGAAATAATACTTAGGATAACAAAGCCCAGCTTTAATGTACCACTTAAAAATGTGCTTTGTTGCGATGAGATATGATTATTTAGGTTTTTGTTAAAATTTGTACACATTCAAACCCCAAACGTGATGCTGGGTCTGCTTGTAGTAAGGTAGAGTAAAGTACTTATCATGCATCTATAAAGATCAACTTTTATGACTTCTATATTAGATCCTTGTCTAATTTGGTACATGGGTTCATGAGGGTCCCTATATACTTAAATCTCGCCATTGGATAAGTTATTTATCGTAACTAATTTGACAAGTGTCAATCTCCTCTTGCTTCTCTTGAAGCCTAGAGAAGAAGCTGAGTTCTTGTATTATGCTTATCTAAAGTTCATTTCTCATTCAATTGAAGAACTTGTGGACAAAAATTCATTGCTTGCACCAAAGAGAATGTCACTCATATAGATTTGTGCGACGAGGAAATCCTTTTCAATTTTTACTAAAGAATTAGGTGGTTTATACTTTCCCCTTGGCAAATCCAAAATCTAAAGGAAATGTACTATTGTAGTCATTTTATACTCTGGGTGCTTGCTTGAGCCCATCGAGATCCTTTAGTTTAGGGGTTCTTCCTTTAGCATATATTCCTTAATGATGCCATTGAAACAAATATTCATTCATTTTGTATGGAGTTCTGAGGGCTTTAAGTTTAGCTACTTAGGTAGAAGTTTCAACAAAATCTATTTTGTTATTTGGTTAAACCTCCTAGCTATTATTTTTGTATTATTTCTAAAAATGTATCACGAGTCATTGAATTTTGTATGTAAGAATTAATTCCAAATCATCTTTTTAAACAAATTGATTGAATTTATCTTGCATAACAAACATCTAATATTCATCCAATAGCACTTCTATTATGTCTTTAGCTTTAACTTTTGGGATAAAGCTGATATGATTCATTCACTTCAAAGAAGGCTTTAGTCCTACCCACCCCGTGATGGATCTCCCAAAAATTTATTCTTTAGGTTTAACTTATATAATATTTCAAATCTTTACATAAATCTTTAATAATTTTTATTCTATTAATTTTAAGCTGTTGAAATCTTTCTAGATTTTTAAGTTAGTTTTTTCATTATTCAACACAACAGTTACAGCTAAGCATATAATAATGTGAAAGATTTGGTTTTCCAATTTTTATTAATTCATATGGTTTTTTCTTGCTATGTGATAAAATATTAACCCTATTTATTATTTGATATATTGTATGAACGATCTCGATTTTGATAAAAATATGTAAACTATATTCATACTTCATCGGACATGCTATTTCAATAATAGTTTTATTGTTTCTTTAAAAAATTCCTTTCTATTGAGGAACTTTAACTGTCAAAAAATTGTATTTAATCACATTTTTATTACAAAATTTTTTAATTTAACTATTTTTCTACTTTTTAATGTTCACTATGAATAGTAATAATCATATATTCTCTCTCTTTTTTAATTTTGTTTGTAAAATTTTAAAATTCTCTAAATCTATCGTTATTAAAAGCTAAGAATTAACTCATGTCAATCTAGCATAAGCATAACCATCTACACTTATCATATATCATATTGCTTCTCCTAAGCTTCTGCTATAAAGATTGATGTGTTGGCAATCTTAGGTGATTGAATGAATATTTTTGTTTACTTGATCATTTGACGAGCATCACAAAGATGATGATTGTACTAGTAAAGTTTGGGTAGATAACAATTCATGCTAATATAATGATCTTCTTAAGTTGGCTTGACATAATGTTCTATTTTACAACCAATAATCATTTAGAGAGGGTTTCCATCATAAATCATTCACTCCAAAATAAAAAAATAAATAAATGTATAAATCATTCACTCCAAAATAAAAAAATAAATAAATATACCATCAAAACTGGCTGCAATAAATAAATGTAATTACTAGCAAAAAGTTTTCGATGGATTCTATGGCTATATTTCCCACAATTTTTCTGGTTGCAAAACCGATGAAAAATCAAACGGTTCTTCCTTCACTTTTATTTGGTAACATTTTTGATTGAATTGAAATTCAATCGGTAAATTTTTCGTCAGGCTAAAATATTGGTTATTCTACCGGTTACCTACTATAAATCAAATCCGATTAGGCAACTCCACATTTCTCATTTTTTTTCTCTCATGCATCTCCCTCTCAGTTGTAGATGAACCTCTTCCCCTAGCCACTCGATTCTTTGATTTTTGGCATCCTCCTCATATTATTTGTGTAATCAAAAGCAAAACTTATTCTTTACCTTCTATAGCTATTTATTTGATATTTCGCCTATTAAATTTTATGTTTTGTCAATTTAAATTTTTTGAAACAATGCTGAAACTACCCTTAAATTTGTTAAATATTCTATTTGATTTCGTTTATATGATATTATATTTGCATTTCAGTGTTGGATCTTGTCTTTTTTGTTTAAATTTGTTAATTTGGATTAGGGCTTGTTCTATATTAAAATATGTTTCACGATAATTTTGGGTAGATCTAGTTGAGGGTATATTAATTAATTAATGAGAGATTTTATTGATGTTTTAGCTTCCGACACCTTTATTTGAAAAAAAAAAAAAAACCGACCAAAAAGTTTAGATTCAAAACATTATATTTTCTTTTCGGTTCAATTTTAAGTTGTTGTAAGTAATTATACAAAACTACAGAGTAAGGTATGACTAAGTGGGTTAATTGTTGGCAAGAAAAAAGTCAGCCGACTATCCCTTCAGATTCAATTTTGAGTTGATGTTCAAATGAGATCTTACAATTAATTGTACTTATGAGTATTAAGGCTTGTAGCATAAAACCTCATTTATAAGGGTATGCTCAACCGTATAATAAATTCTCATGTCACTTATTTTTAAATTATGTACTTGTGATCGAGAAATTGATAACTGACTTTATATTCATATATATTTTTTTCATGCATATATAAATTACTAATTCACTTACTTTGTGATTTATCTTGGTAGAACATAACTAATTACATAAGCTTAGCATTGACTCAATTAAGTGATTTATTATTCATCTTAATATAAGGCATTTCTATTTTCACACCTCTTATTAATTGTATTCATTTTTAGGCATTTATTCTTATATCCAAGGTTGCATATGAACATTCACAATGAAATAATGTAGATATACAATAGTTTGCATATGGGCTGAAAAGGATTAATTGATGAATTTTTGAATGATGTTGAGTATCTTGTGCTGCCGACATCTCAACTTATTTATTTTTTAGCAGATATAAAGAAATTGTGCTCAATACAATAATAACTCAAGTTGTTAGACAGGTAGAGGATGGGCCACCAAGTATAAAAGCTCATAAGTTGTATGAACTATTGAATGCCGCATAATAACCATTATGAGAAGGTTTCATGATAAAATGTTGAGCATCAAAATCAAATATAATATATCTCAAGTATTTTTCAATCAATTTGCAAGATTATTAAATTAGACTAGCCCAAAGGAAAATTAAATTCAATCAATTTGCAAGATTAGTGTGTCTTTATTTCGGATCTTTCAAAGGCATTTCTCTAAAAAATGGTAGAAAAAATTTTATGGTTTCACCAGCATCTAGTATTTTTTCATCGCTGATTACACAAAAAAATGATTTTATAAAAATAGAGTAGAGAAATTCATGCTTTCATTAAGGTTAACTAAAGATGAGTTATGACATATTGTAGTGCAATTTTAAAAATTACTGATTTTCTAATGTTATTTTTTACTTTGTCGCTCTAAATTTGTATAAATCATAATTGGATAAGGTAAAGTATTTTATGGGATATCTATTAAAAAATATATTCAGTTAGACAACTTTAGTTTCGTGCATATATATATATATATGCTTCGTTCTCGCTCTGCTAGGGTTTCGCCTCACGGCGAACCCTAGCCTCTGCTAAGACATTTTTTGCTCTTCTGTTTTTGAAAAGCTTCGTCGAGCTGCTCCCGATCGCGGTTCGTCGAGCTGCTCCCGATCTTGGTTCGTCGAGCTTCGTCTTCTCTTCGCGATCTTCGACGACGTTGATTTCGCACTTGTAGACGATGACGGACGTCCTCTGCTTCCGTCATCTGCTTTCTGCCCCCCGCTTTGCTCCTTTTGTTTCCCGTTGTCTTCGTGCCGCTCGCGCGGGTCTTGCGGTCAAGTTGCGATAGTAGGCAACAATTTCCTTCAATGCCAATAGCTTCCTCCCTTACTTGTGAGGAAGATGGCCTCGACGCTCCGTTCTTATGCAAATGCCCTTGCCGGCGACTTGCCTATTCCTTCTCGTGCCCTTCCTCCTGGTTCAGTGTATGCTTTTGCTATCGGTAAGTCCTGCAATGTTCCACAATCGTACCACGAGGCTATCGAAGGTGGCGGTGATCACACTTTTATTAAAAAGCTTGAAAAAAAATGGGAAGTCTGCACTTATTCTCACTGAGGTTGAAACTGGTACTCTAGCGTCCTCTTGGCGTTTTGTTCTAGTGGGGAAATTCCTTTATGTTCTTCCAAAACTGGAGATCATTAGGAAAGAATTTGATGCTATGAAACTATTGGGCAGTTGAAATATTGGTCTGCTAGATGGTCGACATATACTTATTCAGCTATCTCACGATGTCGATTACACTCGCATTTTCTCTCGAAGAATTATTAAGATTGACAATCGTTTTATGAAAATTCTGAAATGGGTTGTTGATTTTGATCCAAAAGCGGAGTCCCCTATCATTCCAGTTTGAATAAAGTTTCCAGAGTTAAAATTACATCTGTTCAAAATGGAAATTCTTTACTCTTTAGCAACTGCTTACGATAATGACTTCTGTGTTAGTTGAGAGAGATATCACTCAACCAGCTCCGGATGAGATATGGATTGACACTATTCACAACGGGTATTGACAAAAGGTTGAGATAGAACCACATCCTTCTTATTACTCTCATTGTAGTATGTTTGACCACAACTCTACTATTTGTTATCGCTTGCATCCTCATCTAAGGTTGAATGTCGCTAAAGATCAGTCACCTACCATCATTGTTGAGAAGGTCCAATCCAATCCTCTTTCCAACATCGCAGTTCTAGATGAAGAACACCTTACTACAAGTACAGATCTAAATGTGCTGATACCACTTATTGTTATTAAAGAAAAAGACCCACTTACATGTCCAGACACATGAGAGTGCTTCTTTGACCCGATAGAAGATTAACTGGTACAACAAGTAGTTACTTCTAATGTTCAACAACCTACACATATCCTGCACATTTCAGACCATTCTGCTGATCAGGCGTGCCAATCTTCGGATGAGGAATGACAAGCATATACGAGGAAGAAGAAAAAGAACGGAGGACGACTCGAGCTAGAGAATCTATTGGATGATACATTGGTTACTACTGGCAATGACACTCATCTGACCAATTTATTAGCTAGCTCTTTCCGTAGAGGCAGAGGCAGAGGCAAAATTGGGTCGCTCTCCAGCTGCCTGATACTCTAATTTTGACACTTTTTAGTTTTTTATTTAGATCTCTTATGTATTTTGTTGTATTTTCTCTTTTTTGGAACCATTTGATTTGATAGTTTTTGTGTGGGCCGGGTGTCATGTTTGAGACCTTCCACAAAATCTATGTACCTTTTTTTATGTAATATTAGATTTTATTTGAACGAGTGCTGCAAAGAAAGAGAGAGCTCCAAAATCATCTGGGGGTAAATGTATAAAGCCTAAAAAAGTCGAGTATTATCTAAATTTAGATTTATGAGGAACAATTTATGATTGATTGTAATCTCTGAAGTTCCCTAACGAGTATGCATGTAATTTGAGTCGATGTGTTGACTGGGAGAAGAAAATAAAGGCCATGTATATCATGTTTTTTAATAATGCTTGTTGTTATCTACATTTAATTCCTTGTTTATTTAGATATTTAATTCTTTAAATGAAACCAGGGTATTTATTAAAGAATTGTGTGCAACTCGTTTAAATGATGATGATATAAGAAAACTTGAAGCGAACATTCCACTAATATGGTGCAAGTTTGAAATAATATTTTCATTTATTTTTTTGACTTGTGGGAGTATCTGCAAATAAATTTACTCTAATGAGGCCATAGTTGGAGGTCCAACATAATATCGATTGTTATATATAATTTTCAATAATTTGCATAGTGTCATTGCCTTATTGCACTAATTTTCTGATGCTATCGTAGATTTTGAATAAACTTAAAAGAATTGTGAAGAATACAATATGACCTGAAGGTTTAATAAGCATATTTATTACATGAGACTATTAATTTTTGTTTTACTACTTTGAGTCATCAGAATACATACGATGATGTTATAGGTGTTAGACCTTTGCCACCTGTGATTTTATTTTTCGACAA
>NW_018164474.1:1157589-1169655 GCF_001263595.1 Phalaenopsis equestris | reverse complement strand
TGATTGTTCTTATCAATTGCAATGAAATTTAATAAAATATTCAATTTTGAAAATAATAATTGCAGGGCTAAATTACTTCTGAACTCATTGAATTTGGATGATAAGACTAATATGAGTAAGAAGATTGAAGAAGAGTTCTCAACCTAGTTTAAATTGCATGTGAGTTATCTTGATTACTCGTTTAATTTTTAGGTTAGATTCAATAACTACACTTTCGTGTTGATGTGCTTAATATGTTCATGATCGAAGTAATGAATTTAAGAATCATGGCATACTAGATTTTGTTTGGGGAACCATGCATATTGTGAATACATGATCAATTTTTTATTTGAATAGCTATATATTTCACGCAAGCCCCAAAGGGAAAAAGTAAACAAATAAATCAACTTTTTGCGTTAGAGGAAACATAAATTAAAATGAACAGAGATTATTATGGAATTATTTATGAAATTATGTAGTTGCAGTATCCTAGTTCGATGAAGAGAAGTGTTTTTTTATTCAATGGCAATTGGTTTGATCCCACTCTTAACTGCAGAACAAGAACACATAAGCCATACGATGCCACTCGAGTTAAAATCAATAAACGATACACTAAATTTGTTTCTTTCATTATAGCACATCAAACCAGTCAGTTTTATCATTTAGATATCTTGGAAGAATAAAGCAGAAAATGGATTTGATAGTAGTCATTAAGACCTAATTTAGAACAACAATTGAGGTTATAAATATTATTAAATATGCTCATCAGGAAGAATAGATGTAAGACTTCAGAATTCTAACTGATGATGTTGAGCAAGTGATAAACTTAGAAGATGCTAGTCGCGATAATGAGAAAGTTAGTGAGTTTGGTGATGATATTAATGAGAAAATTTTAAATTTAACCTCTAATCATTCATTTGAGCAGTCATAATAACATATGTGTACATAGTAACAATTTTTTTTTTTTGCTTTTTTTTATCATGTATTTAATTGTGTACATTTTCTTTTATTTAGCAAATTGAACCGTTTTACTTGAATTAATCAATTTATTTGTTCCTTTCCAAAACATCAGGTGGTAGTGACGATCTCCCTCATAGATCGATCATCAGCATTTTTATGAAGAAGAAGATTGTTTACCCATCTACCAGTGAATACTAATGTTACAGCATCCAAAGAAGATTGTTTCTTACCCCAACTACCAGATGAATACTAATGTTACAGTATCCACTGCGACCTCAACGCCCATCTCAGTACAACATACTACACCCGCACAGTCACTGACCTTATCACTCCCCATCCCCTATCGATACCACTCCCTTCTACTCTTATTAGCTTCATCAGGCAGCAACACCACTACCAGTCATGTCAGCCAAGTCCATCAGCTATTGCTGAGATTGGTATCTCAAATACTATGAGACACTCCTACATCGAGCCAAATGGGAATAGTTAAGTAATTTATAGCATAAAATATGCACTTATTTTATATTTGATAATTTTTGTTTTTGTTTTTATTTTTAATTCTTTTATATAGTTTATTCATAATATCAAGGATATTATCCAGAGCAAATATGATGTTTCTTATTTATCCTGGGACATGTGTTTAGAGAGTTTGTTGTATTGCTTAAACAATATTGAGTATAAATGATCTTGATATTATATTATTAACTAATTTAACTGATATAGTTTGCCGTATAAAAATAATTTTGGCGGCTGCTGGAACGTAATCAACAGATCAGGCAAAATATTGAGATTAGCAGTGCCACTCGCCTGTGTGATATATTCATGAACATATGCAAGTCAGGATAGAGACGCCTCTGGAATGGGAAGGAGGTTAGGCTGAGTTATGCAAAGTCTGTGTCTCCTCTGTTTATGTTTGTAAGAGGGAGCAAAGCAAGCAGAATCAGACAATAGACTGTGGGGACATGGGTAGTTTCTTTACACATTGGAGGTTCGGTTCTACATACTCATTATCAGTGGAGATTGGTAAGGTGTAATCACTGTATAATAAAATGTATAAGTGTTGCTTAATATTTTTTAATTGTGTTAATCGAAACATGTATTTGGAAGAGAACTCACTGCTCTTGAGTTATAATTGTGTTAATCGAAACATGTATTTGGAAGAGAAGTCACTGCTCTTGAGTTATATAGCAACGTAGATCGACGTCAACTCATAGGGAACTTATGTGCATAATATTTATTCTTAGATTATTATAATTCATCTGCAAATATACTTTGCTTTTTATCCCGATACAATTTCCTGTGTGGTTGAAGGATATTGAGAGTCATATATTAGGAGGTGCTGAAAGTTCAAATGGCTAGTCTGAGCAATCAGAGTTTGACATCCGGAGAGAAGCCAAGGGAAAAATATACGGCTTAAGATCTAAGGGTTCAGCATATGATACATGACATTCATTTTCTGGCGGGAGTTCTGCATTTATTGATAAACTAGTAAGTCGAAGTGTTGTGGCTTTGCTCTGCACATTAAAGCTCAAGTAACTGCTTAGATGGAAGCTCGGCTAGCTAACATGGAAGCCAGGATGGAACAGATACAACACAACGCAAATCACAAGGGGAAACAATCAATATTGGTGCAGTAGTAAGATTATGTTGATGAGATTGATCATGATTAGTTTTTTTTTTTTTTGGTTTTTTTCTCCAGATTTTTGTTGCTGTTTTATTGGACAATTACATCTAATGATATATTTTTTGGAGACGGATGCATTGTTCTTTATTTGGTTGTATCTTTTACTGTTATGATTTGTAGTTATATTTGTAGGGATTATCCTTATTATGGTTGTGACTAATTGGTACTACAGAACTGTGAGATGTGCTCAAGATAATTGCATATATTTTGTGTTTATATCATAGGTGTAGAGATGCCATTGTTCAAGGTTTTTAATATTTATTTTTCTTTAATTACAGGTTTCCGGCATATCGTCTGCTGGTAATAACGATATACAATTCTGCGACGTTTTGTCTTACATATTGAACCGGCAGATATTTCAGCCGTTTCAGTCCCAGTGACATATCTGATGGTTTTCTGTCATTGTTTATCCTAAATTCGTCTTGTTGGTGGGTTTAGCATATACTTTTTAGCGGAAATTTTTGGATTGATTATTCATCAAAAAATATTTACAACAGATTTTACGATCATTGAAATAGATTTTCAACCAATGATATTATGCTTGATTAAACTCCGTGGTTAATTTGTTGGTAATGCAGATTTTAGACCGAAATGCTGTAATTTTTTCTGGATATTTAGACTAAAAATGACTGTTTCCTGTAGTGATTATTATTCAGATGATCAATTTCATGCACATTTTGCCCAAATGTTATCCTTTCTCCATCTGTTGGCTTTAGTGTTGCAAATATGATCGGATGTTCCTTCATTTGCTTTGAGAATCTGCTATTTAAGTGGCACACATCTCAATTAGTTCTACGTACGGCTTAAGATCTAAGGGTTCAGCATATGATACAAGATATATATACAACTATACAAGCCAACGAAAATGATCATGTTTTGATTTTTGGTATCTAAATTAAATTGTGTCCATTTATATCAGAAAATGTGCATGCTCCATGCAATCTTGGTATGATTTTTGGTAAACAAATAAAACCATGATTGTGATATTTTATCAAATCGCGCAGAGGTGGAGTATTTCCAATTTTATGATAGTAATAATATTGAACATCGGCATGCTATTTTTTGTTGTGAAGTGCTCTTCAATGAGCGGATTTTCTTAACGTGCTCATTTGGTGTTTTATTGTATCTGTACATGCTTTCACTTGATTATATGTTACTTTTTAGTTCAAAAGTGCTATGACAGTGTCTATAATATAGAGAATTACACTTGCTCAACATATAGACGATCCTTGATATTACGAAGCTTTGTAATTTCTAGGAGCCGATTTTTGCAACTTGGAAATCTACACAAGGTGGCAACCAATATTTGGAACTAGTAGTTTTACATATGTTGGTTTTTGAAATCTAACTAATATATTAACCATGTTTATATGTATGACTAGTCATCATACATGTGAAAAAAAATCATTTTTTTGTTCTTGGATTGACGATCAATTCAATTACTCAATTTTCAAAATATAAATTGAATTTGTATAAGCTAGTATTCGGATTTGAAAAATTTTGTGAAAACATGCAACTAAAATTTAAAAAAACACTTACCAATTGTTTGGTAAGTGTTTTTTGGTAAGTGTTTTTTCACCTGTTTTTGACATTCATGATACTTATCTCAAAGGTGTGAATCCATGGTTGACCCAACAGTTTCTTAAAAGGGATCTAAATGTTGATCATGTGAAATTTGAAGTTCATCTTCAATTCCCCAAAATGAAGAGAAATAACTATGGAGCCAAAAGTGGCCCGACTTTTCTCATTAAAGCCTGTCATCATCAACCTATCAAAACCTAGCCATTTTGAGTCGAGACAATAATTCAAGGTGGGGATGCTCATAATATTTACTGACACACTAGGGTCTAGCCTTATAACGTTCAATGAAACGCAATAGACTAAGGTCGTCACATATAATGGGTGATTATGCTCAGTGGTACCCAACAGAAGGTCATCATCGATGAAGAAAATACTAAGCACGTCTTATGAGAGGCCTAATTCTTTCAACTTCACAACAAAAATGGTTTGAAAAACTTCGGGCTCTAAAAGATCCTTAATCAAACTCTCTCGCACCTCACGAGACAATATTAGCGCATTAAAAATGCTCAAAAATATTGGAAGCTTCTTAAGGTGAGCTAAAATGTTATAGTCCACCATGCCACTAACTATCATGGCTCGTATCTTGAGCTCGAGGCATATGGATGTTGTCGATATCTCTAGTAACTGTATCTCTTCTCTTATCCTAAGGGGTGGCATTCCTTACTTTATGTGGGAGCATCCTACCACTTCTCAATCGGATATGTTAGATATCCTCAATAAGGGACCTGTAGAGATCAAACCCATCGAGGAAGTTGCTAGCCTGGTCTACAGAATAAAACTCAGGTTGAGATGAGGGACCCTCATTTTTGTTAAGACCCCCGCATCATATACTTAGAAAGCACCATCTAAGGTGGGAATGAGAGGGAACTAATCTTCATCTTGATCTGAATTGTCACAATAATAATAAAAAAAAAAGATAGAGTAGGGGTTATACTTGCCAAGGTTATGAATGGAAAACATAAATAGAAGAAAGAAAGAATGACTCAGCATACAAAGCTAGTCTGCCCCAAAAAGTGTGTACAATCTCGTATGGATTGGGAAAGCCTCTAAAACCCTAAATTACATGCACTAGACAACCATCTAATCGTATAAATATATGTTGGGTTAGTCAGTTTGGAAAGCATGTATGCTTTCCTCAGGACATGCAGTATGCATACAATTATCTAATACATTTTAATTATGCAGACCCTATTAATATACAAGGTGGATTTATTCACATATTTTATGGTCATTTTAACTACGACCCAAATGCCATACAATACAATAAAGATAGGTAATAAAAATACTGATTTTAAAATCTTATAATTTTAATCTTAAATTTTATCAAGATAAATCTTTTAAGATTAACTTTTATAGAAAATATTTTAACTTAAAAAAGAGCCTAATCATGATCATATCTAGTCACACCACATGCATAATAAAGAGTGAACACATGCAAGGTGTGATAAAAAATATTCCATATAGAAGAATAAAAGCTTGGGTGTCGTTGTCCAAGCTACAATCCCAAAAAGAAAAAGAGACAGTCACAAACTCTATAATAAATGTATAATTTCAATATAAGATTCGTGACACGAGCAAATAGCTCATTGTCCTTTCCCTCGGATCCCTGATCCAAGCTTCAAGACACTTGCTCATACCTTATTTCTGGTAGAGACTCTTTGAAAGGGTACTCTAAATAGTACATGGAAAAGTTTAAAGAAAGACTTGACTTGGAAAAAAAAAGGTTAGCAATGGTTATCTCATACAAAATATAAAAGGTTATATCTAGTGGGAGGAGAGATAGACAACACCTATAGAAAAGGTGTTAATTTAAATAAGTATTGAGCTCCAACCTATTAGATACAACACTCTGCAAAGAAAATTTGCCCTAACAAGCTATTACATAGTTCTCAGACTTACTAAAGCATGTACCAAGGCACATAAAGTGTGCAATGTCTAGCACACACCAAGGAATAATAATTATGTTTGAAATCCTTAACTAAACTCTAGATTTAGTTCTAAATAGAAAATTCAAGGTGTTGCCTACACATACATCTACGTGTGAGTCATGCAATGCAGGGGCTAAGGGCTTTCTCGATGATCTCCAACAGAGTCATCAAGCTGTCCCCATTTTGAGCATTTGAATGAATTAACACTCTTTGCGATGAGTGGCAAAATGTTAACTTGGACCTATGCTTGAAATGATTTTATGTGATCTAATAATAATAGGATAACTCACATAACTTGTACGGATGAGCGATCGAGTAATGATAATTTTCCTATTGTAACCACATGTTATACTAAGGGTCATCCAAGTACTATCATTGACATGCTAACTCATGAAACCTAGACCTATATGGTGCAATACAAAATGGGTATTGCTTGACAAAGTAGACCCTACGTGCATGGATATGCACACAAGAATTGCATAAACTATATCATAAAAAGATGATGCCTTAGAGAATATATCTCAATATCATTGACACTAGGTCAAAATTCATTGGAAGACGATGAAATTAAGAGTGCATACAAAATGCAAAATGTTTGCACAAGATCCTTGAGAGATTAAACCTCAAGAGCTCAGACTCAAAGTCCATATGTCATGAAAATGACAAAGAAACATGCATACAAATGCAGATCAACATGCAAAACATTTTATGCAAAACATGAAGATGACAAAACATGCATACAAATGCAGATCAACATGCAAAACATACATGTGAGAGAAAAACTCTCCCACTTACAAAAGTGAGGAAAACACAAGCATGCTACATACAAACCAATGCAAAAACATGCACTAGCCACCTTTCCTATCATCATAAAGATGGCAAGATGGTCCCATGAAGATGAATTCATACAATGATCTCTAATATCTAGAAATAAAAGGAGTTTTCATCTTAATGCTAGCTAATGATATTTATACATCAACTCCTTTTAAACCCTAGAAGGAAGAAAAGATTTGCTGACACACAATGTTGCCTAGACCTTGTCAGTGGTAGGACTTTGAACACGATCCTACACGCCTCACATAAGTGGTTTGCAAAGAATAAAATACAAAATAAAATGTGCTTATGTTAGGTCATGTAAAAAAATGACATTAACTGCCACCCATATGTAAGACTGTACCAACAATTCAAAAGGGCAATTCTTAGGTCAACTATCTATAAAAATCAAGAGCCTAATACAACAATCAAAAAGAGAACCACTAGACCTTTCAAGCTTTATGAGGGCTGAAAGACTCGATGGTTTTTCTAGCAGTAAAGATTGGTCCAGACTGATCGACATGTGTCTTATATCTACTAGACGACAAAATACAATGCATGAAATACATGAATCATAAAAAAGCAAGATAAAACTTACTGTACCTCCCAACACCATAATGCAAAAGGTTAACACTACAACTACTAGAGAAGACCACACATGTTTCTATAAAAAAAGAACACAACATTGGACAGTAAGATAAGGGCTAACGTCGCGACACCTGCATAGTGTCATAACTGTAGCCCAGGTGGAAACAAAGCCCATCTAGGTCATGATGTTGGGATTGACATTATGATCAGGCCTGATATCATGGCACTAGAGAACATCTAAGCTTCGAGGGAAAATTGAGTGTAGTGGCAGTCCACCATTGTGGAAGCATTATTGTACGACTACTTTGAAGGTTAAAGTGATGATTACATATTGAGAAAATGACATCGACTCGCCATTTGAAGCCTAAAAAGGGGATCGATTCCATGACATCCAAAGGTGTGATGTCAATAGCACCAGAGCATATCTATGGCCCTAACCTCAAAGGAAGCACTCAAAAAATGAGGTGCAATAACTATGATGAAATGTGTGAGACTTAGCATCAATATTATCTAAGAAAAACTTTACCTAGTTCCTCTAACATAGAACACAAGTCTTTTTCCAGAAAGGAAATTCTGAAAGGGAAAATATTTTTACCTACGTAGTGGTTGAATGATGTCTGAACCCTTAAAGTCTGACCAACTACTTCAAAGGCTCTTACGACCACCATGAACAACAACAATGCTCTTGTTGTTGGAGAGGATGGCTTGGGGATAGGGCTATCAAAAAAGCTCGTTGTTCGCGAACAGTTTTCGGCTCCTTAAGTAGCTCGTGTTCGGCTCGTTCATTAAGTAAACGAGCCGAACGCAAACAAGTTTTTAAAGCTCAAATTATAAACGAGATGAACACAAACAGCTCTTTGTTCGCTCGTGTTCGGTAGCTCGAAATTAAAAAAAATATATAATTATTTATATAATAATATATTACACATATTATTTATATAATAAATTATTACATATATTTATATCTAAGTTTAAATCGTAACATCTCGTGTGGTAATGTGGTTAGTGCCTTCTTTTATATACATTTGGTCCAGGTTCGAATCTCACACTTTACATCTATTCTTTTCTTTAATTTTTCCGAGCCAATTTTGAGCCGAACACGACAAAAAATATTTAAATTGAGCAGAACACGAACACACTGTTCACGAGCTGATTTCGAACACGAGCTATTTCGAAAGAGCCGAACACGAGCCAAGCTTGAGCTCGGTCAAGCTCGACTCGTTTACAACCCTACTTGGAGGCAAGAGGGACTCTCACGCTCTTGTAGTTGGAAGATAAGGAGTATTCCCGATGGCTTCAAAAAGCTCAAAAGGCCAAAGCAAACCTATAAGTCTTGTACTTAGGGTAGCCTAAGGCTACCCCCTTCATAAAGCAAAAAGGCGATGCAGCGACGCGACGCCAGTCACGACACTAAGGCACTGATCATATGTTGGATACCATATCGATCGGTGTGAAGTGTTGTGCAACTTGAAGCCTAACCCTGGGTCAACTTAGGCATCACAACTCGGTATAAGGTGTTGGGGCACCACTGAGGCAGATGCCACATTAACATGTGATCATAACAACTGTCCAATTAGGTGCTACTCAGAACCAGAACTATAGGGTGCCATAATGCTAGACGTGGTTCCATGGTGCTGCTGATGATTTCGATGCCATGTAAACCCTTGTAATGATGTCAGTCTAATCGAGCAAGAGCTTGAAAGTTTTAGAGGATGGGGTGTCAAACTAGGTATCACGAAGCTGATGTGGTAGATTCCACCAAGCATTTCCTTGGTTCCTCCAGATTGCTTAAGGACTCCCGAACTGGACTTGTTTGCTCGACTCTTGTTGATTTAAATAACCTTATGACTGTTTCATCATGGCACCTTAGGCGGGCCAAAAGTCAAAGAATGCTTACGAATTTGATAAACAAACTGTCATTCTTTCATTAGTACTCTTCAAATGAATTACACATTTAGGATTTATAAAAAAAGAAATGATATATCCAATATCAAATAGAGAGAACGTTGTGCAACCCCTTGGGATTAGGTAACTACCCACCTCACGTGCCATCTATTACCTCTCTGCTTGTCCCTTCTCTGGTACTACGATCACTAGGAGAATGTGACAGTACCTTCTCTTACATCTCGAGGGATTCCATGTGCCATTGTGCTAGCATATCCTACTGTCGATCAATAAGGATGAGCCAACTCATGTGGAATCTAGCCGTTCCATGAGAAGGTCCATCTTTTGGTTAAATTGGTAAAATCCTCCCGCAATTCGCCAATATAATGGGATAGTGGAATACTGTAAAATGTCCCAGTACCTGCAAGCCGAACAATTACGATTAGGCATCTTTGGGGGTTAGAGATTCCTTGCATGGAATAGACATAGGAATCAATAGTCATGTTATTCCAATCACTTTCTAGAGGGTAAGAAGGCGCACGACCATTTCCTGGCCTCATTGTATGACTGCACTGTCGCGACGACATATCCAGAATAAGAGTGTAATGAGAAGAAAAATGCGATAGAGCTTCACTATGGGAAATTTGGCATACAGAAATTATCAGTCCCAGTTGCTACATATAGAAAAACAGGACATGGTGTGGCGGTGCTAGGGTCGGATAATAACTCATTTGAACAGTTATAATTTGTTTGATAGGGTGTCATGGCGCTAGGACTAGGGTTGAGGCACCTCTTTATCCGATGCATCAAGGCGTCAACCGTCACTTTGATTAATGGGTTGAATATGCACTCTTGTCTTGGTGATATAAACGGTGGTCGTTCATTTTCGGGTATGCGTTCCATTGCATATAGGGCCATGACACGAGTTTTAGAGTCGTGGTGTCATACTACATTTTATGATTCTGTGCCTGCGTAGCTTGCTACGCATGTGCAGACTCATGAAAACTTTGGGACAACATAGTGACCTCAAAATGAACCAAAACCTTAATAAACTAATATTTGGTAGTGTAATTGAATTGTACTGCCTGAATGTTGAATTAAATCCTTTTGTAATCCTTTAATAAACTAATATTTGGTATTTATGAATTTTTAGGTTAATTTTCTTTAAGAATATGATAATTTTAGGCAAAATTTTAGAATTCACTTAGACTGCACTTCCTCAATCCCAAAAAAAAAAAATTTAGGCAAAATTTTAGAATTCACTTAGACTGCACTGCCTCAATCCAAAAAAAAAATATATATATATATATATTTTATTAACTGATGGTGTTGAAATGAGAGTATTATAATGTTTTAGGTTACCTTTGTATATAAATATTTTAATTTTAAGTAATTTTTGTATCCTAAAGTAGAAGTTTACTGCCTCATTCAACAAGATCAGCTTTTGTTTATTTACATTATGAAGTTTAAATTAATATTTTATGGTGTTTTAACTTTATTTAAAATTTTCATTTGAGGTTATATTTTGGCAGAAGAATTGAAATATATTGCCTCCACGATGAAGAATTTATGAAGCGTAAAGTAATTTCTTTTGGTGTTTTACATTAATTTTATATTATAAAATTTTAATTTGATGCTATAGTTGTGCAATAGAATTGAAGTGTATTATATGAATGATGAAGTAAACTCTTGTGGCTAACTACTATCTTTGTAACAATTAATTACAATCTTTTTGGCCAACTATTATTATTACAACTTCTAACTATATTTTTTGTGATTAGATGACACTATTGCAACCACTGAATATAGTCTTCATGGTCAACTACTACCTTTGTAGTAATTAACTATGGTATTTGAGGTCAAGTACTTCTTTTTAACTGCTTCCAACTGCGACTTTTGAAGCCAATTACTGCCACTGTAGCCACTGACTATACTTAAAAGTTATGAATTTATATGTAACCTAAACTAAAAAAGTTGTTAAACAAAATGAACCTAAAACATAATTAAAAATTGATTTTAGCTTCCTAAGAGAACTAATTCAAGGACTTCTTCTTAAATCAGACAATACAATCATATTTCAGTGGCCAAAATTTACTTAAAATCATCATGTTTCTAAAGAAAGAAAACATTAAAAATCATAAAATCCGATATCAATGTTAATAGAGGACTATTGAAATGATTCCTTCAGTATTCATGCATTACACTCTCACTATACATCATAAAAAAATATATTTAAACTTCAAATTTCTCTCGCGCCAATTATCGCCATGCATACCATATTTCAAGTGAGGCCGGGTTCCTTCATCCGGATCATCTCCCGCTTTTTAATATGTCACGGCTTTTATGATGTCATAAGTGGGTCTGACCACATCTAATTATTTTATTGTCGTCTATATGTAACTCTATATTCGTCAGTCCGGCCATAAATCTTGGCTAACTTTGTATGATATCATCCCATCAATTCTTCATCCATGACAAGTTTATTTTCTTCAAAGATTATATTAAGAACTAGTTTTTCACACTTCAAATGCTTGGAAACTTGTCATTTTTAAGAGTTCAGAATCTGCATCTTCTAAACCAATTCAAAAACTTATTTCTTATTTTGAGTTTTGCTTATGATGATTGCTATCATATGTTGTTTTTGCTTTT
>NW_018164474.1:1148844-1157489 GCF_001263595.1 Phalaenopsis equestris | reverse complement strand
ACACCTGTTCACCGGAGAAAACTTCATGTTCTATGCCCGCGCCTCCTTCTCGCAGGCACTCCTCTGCGTCCAACGGAACAAATCAGGAATTCCTCCTCTGCCTCTCGTACGAGAATAACTGCCTCTCCAGAGCCGACGCGCCTCACCAAACTGCTCAGGTCCTTCTGCTTCGAGAACTCCCGAACCCTTCTTTGCAAGATATCTGCCTTTTCCCTCTGGCCGAGCTGCTCGCAAGACCGTACTCCTGCTCCAAAATCCTCTGCTAGCAGCGCTGTCGCAAATTTTCGGCCCTCGCTCGCAAACTGTTCCTTCTCTGTCTCGCCGAACCGCACAACCTGCGGTGCGAGTCTAGTCAATCAATGCTTCCACTGCTCACCGAATCTGTCGCGATTCGGCTGGCTGCGATGAGAACCGATCTTCTTGCTCCTCTATTTGTGAATGTTGAACTTCTCTTCTTCGTCGCTGGTCACAAACATATTTACGTGGACACCTCTAGCCAAGAAGTATGGATCTTCCCACATACGGCGCCAATTATTGTGAGATATGTACTTCCTGGCATAGAAATGAAACACAAAGAACACAAGCAAACACAAATCGTTTACGTGGTTCGATCCAACTGGATCTACGTCCACGGGAGGGAATCAATCAAATAGTTCACTAAGGCAAAAGAAATGGAGAATACATAGCTTATACATAGAGATGAACCCTCATCTTCCTTCTATGACCTCCCTCTCAAGCAACACCTTGATACGAGACCTCAAGATGCTCTCCTTATCTCTAGCTCTCTAGCTATTCTCTCCTCCTTTATTGTATTATCAACTAAAAATTTTTAAAATTAATTAAAAATAATTCTTTTTAAAACTCATGAATACTTTTCTTAAAATGTTCGATTAAAGTTTGACATTAACTTAAAACTTAATATAAATTCTAATTAAAATATAGTTTAATTTAAATAAAATAAAATTAAAAGCTAATTTAATAGTTTATTTAAAAGTTAAATAGTTTTTACTTCATTAACTTAAAAGTAATTAATTTTATTTTCAAAATTCTAAAAAATATATAGTATTTCTTTTAATGCATGCATACCTTAAGAGAAAAGCAAAACTAAATTATAAGAAAATGAAAAAAAAAATAAAAAATGCGAAAGCATTGATCTAGCTGGTTCCATATTCCTTGTTGTTTATTTAGGACAGTTTACATACATGCCATCAATTTCTATGTACTTACATATCTAAAATTTAAACTTCAATTCTAACATATATATCACCTGACCTATGGATAAAAAGATGTTTCCCACATTTAAGAAGATAAAATAGTAATGATTTTATGTGATATGAAATATTTGGGTGGTATAAATATAAAAAATAGAGTTTAGGTGCTAGATCTGTAAATAAATAGGAGTTGGGTGGTATGTATGTAAAAGCCCTTTTTTTAATAAGAACTTTTCTCTCTTAGAGTTAGATTTTAGGTCCCACAATTCTCTGAACAAATATTACATCCGGACTCCGGACGTAGAGATATGTGCGGAGTCCAATGAAATTACGCCACGTGTGGAGGTGACAGAAAAATAAAAAAAAATCGTTTTAGATCCAATAACACAGGAGACACAGGGGCCCGTGCTATTTCGCATTATTCATGTGTTATTGTGGTAGTATTCATTTGTTATTGTGTTATGAGAATATTTCCGGCGTTATAATAACACAATAGCACATCAATACCACCACAATAACACCTGAATAACGCGGAATAACACAGGAGGAATATTGTCTTGTGTTATCGGGCCAGATCATAGGAAAGCGCGCGTGCTTTCTTGAAGCCACGTGTCTGCATATCAGTGGACTCCGAACGCATCTCTACGTCCAACTAAAATGGTCCGATTACAAGACAAGCTCAGTTTTCTAATATTAAGGCCTAATAAATCACTATTTACTGCAATCTTGGTGGCTGTCTGGGATTGGTTTAATTAGTTAAACTTGTTGGGGAGGGCCCTAATTTTATTGAGATGAAAAAATAAACTAAAATTTAAAGTTTGTTACGTGTCTCTTTAGTGAAAGTTTATTACGCCTGAAGTCCAGACATAAGCTGCGTCCGGATAACGGCTGCGAACCATTGAAAGTAGCGGAGAAGGAAAAAAAGACCTCCGATAGATCACAACCGTTGTTCTGACGCAGCTTCCTCTTTAATAAAGTTGTTTCTTTAAACATATCAGTACAAAGTATGTATCAAGATTATTTTACTACTTTGGATTATGTTCAAAAATTTATTTAAGTTTAAGTGTATTTAAATATTAGGTTATAATTATTTTACATGAGATATTTATTGTGATGCATCTAGTCCTAAATTTTATGTAAGTTCAATGTTGATAGAAACTACACACTCTCTCACTCACCAAAGTCCTCTTTAGCTATATGAAGCCATTTGTCTTGCTTCTTTCTAGCTTTCTATTGCACTGCAAAGTGTGTGGGACATTGAAGGTGGCATGATACCTTAAGGAAATCATAATTTCTCCCTTTCTTTCTGACAGCATCCTAAGAAGTTTAGAAGGCTTTCTTCCTGCTTCGGTGATAAATAAGAGAAAATATTTAACTTTCGACCTCTATCAAATTGATGATAAATCTCACATCATCCATGAGACTGTTTCACAAATACTAATTTACTTTTAGGGCTGTAAAAAAAGTTTATTGTCTGTGTGAATAGCTCTTGTACTATTTGATAATTCGTGTTCGATTCGTTCGTTAAACAAACTAGATGAATAAGTATAATTTTATCCACCTCAATTTATTAACGAGCTAATCACGGATAAATGCTTGTGAGTTCGTGTTTGGTTCGTTCTGTCTCGAAATAATTTAAAATTTAAATAATAATATTTATTTATATTATTTTTTATATGTATTAAAAAGTAATAAATTTATTATTTTTTTAAAAATATTTGTTTGTATTATTATATAAAAAAATATATAAGTTTAGGTGCTAGATATGTAAATAAATAAATTTAGGTGGTATTTTTGTAAATGTTCATAAATTAGCCCGGTAGTACGTATGTAAATGCTCCTAGCAAGTTTCAAAATAAAATCCTAGCATATCCTTATCCCACGTAGGAAGCTTGGAAAAAAGGCTTTTCTCTTTGCTTTATAAATATATAAATAAAGCTCTCACATTTTACATGCTTGGAATACACCACCTGATAAGTTTGAAATAAGAACATTAAAAGCATTAAAAAAATGTCTTTTTCAAGGAACTCCAAAAAATACTTTTCTCAGGGGCTCGAATTTATCTCGTCTCCAACTCTACTCTCCACCCAAGAATGATTCAATTCATTTCCTAGCTTTGCTTTTAAAGATTCACCAAAAACCAACATGAAAAAACCTTCCAAAATGAGATTTGTCAGTCCGGCGACGTGGACACGCCAGACCCCTGTGTGGTCACGTCCGAAACTGTCATAGTCACGCTAATTCTAGCTTGATCACGCCTAGATCAAGTGTGGTCACACCAGTAGCACCTTTTCCTGCTTTTTTTGCTCGGTTTTGCTTGTTTGACACATATAACATGCACAACATAAAAAAAAAAAAAAACCTTCCACCAATATAAAATCATGATACATAGGGTAAAATAATAGGTAAGATGCAGGAATGAAAGTAGGTAAATCGCATAAAATTGGCGCATGTCATCTGGCACTATGGTGATCTAACAATGGTGCTCCAGTATGACGATGGCTCAATAATAGTGATCATATGTCTATGGTAGCCCAAAGATGATGGTGCGACATGTTGACAACTTCCTGATAATGGTGGGCTGGTGACAGTGGCTACATGGTGATAGCAGTGGACTAGTGATGGTATCAACATCTGCTCCATTGACGGGGCATTGAGGTACAACAAAAATGGATATGGTTTGTCAGCGTTGACTAGCTATAATGATCTAGTGATAGCTGCTGCCGAAGTTGGTGATTCACTAAAGGCAATAGTGGTAGCAGTAGCACCATGGGCCAGGAAATTGCGGTGAGAGTTTGGAGGTGTCAGCCAGGTGATAGTAACCCGAAGATGGCTTTTGTGGCTGAGCAACGATGATCAAGTAATAGTGGAAGTGTCAGCAACACAATGTTCTCAGCGACGAAGATGATTTTCTCTTGTTAGTGAGAGTATATTGATTTTAAGTATATTGGGCAGTGTCAACAAACATATAAGAGTGATGGGCGGGCGACACAACCATCGAATAATGATAAACAAGCAACAGAGCTTGGCATGTGATAAAGAGATTGAAGAAAGTCCACCATGAACGTTTGACCTATTTGAAACCGTTTGTTGGAGTATTACTCGATAACATTAGCATGTGCAAAAGAAGTCAAAAGAAATCCACTAAGAGTGATGATAATGCATCACATAGGCACATTGCTCTGTTTCAAATATTTATTTCAAATGCTGAATAAGGAAAAAAACACTGTTGATTTTTTAAAATTCTTACTGATTGCATACAAATATAAAATCCAGATATTTAAATATCAAATAAGGCGGGAGCACATTGATACTTTTTGCTCTGATAATGGCAGCCATCTTCTGAAAGATTTTTTCATTAAAAATCAATAATGTTTGTAAATACATATCTTATAAAGGCTGCAGTTGTTAGAGAGAAAATATTTTACACTGTAAGCATATGAATCAATCAGAAAGGAATTCTTCAATTTACACCCTCCAAGGGACACTGAGACTTAACCAATAGATGTAAAGCTTTTCAGTTGTTCTGTTATGACAATTTTTTCTTCTAATTAACTTTTCTGTTCTATAAACATGTTTGGTTTGTTGTCAAGAGCTTTATCTGATTCCTTCCTATTGCTGCTCCAGATCTTCTTCCACTAACCGGATTTCTGATACCTCATTGCCCTGCAATTTATAATAATTTAAATGATCTAACTGCTGAAAAATAGTGAATTGGAAGATATATAGGAGAGTGAAATTAAAAATATATATATAAATGAAGCCCAAACTTCCTAAATTTATGAAAAATGCACAGATTTTAGGATAAGAAAATTTACATGAAGCTGAAGTTTTTGTGCGTTCTGGATGAAAGTGATCAGACGCATCACCAAATAGAAAGGCAACAAAATACCCACTGCTCGTAGAACAAATACCTGCAATAAGATTTCAAACTTATGCTTGTCAAAAACTAATAAATTTTTTAATATAATCTGCTAAATGAAAACTAGCCGTTAGCAGACAAAGTACACTGATACTCACTGTAGCAAGAGTGAATGCATAGTCTTCAGCATTACCAGATAGCAAAGCGAAGAGATGTCTGACTAAGAGAATGATTGTAAACTGCAAAAATATTTTAAATTATTTGGTTGAAAAATGAAAATATATTAATTTAAATATGATAACAATCACTTACCATTAAAACTATTAATCTGCACAATGTCACACTACGATCGGATACTCTTTCAGGTTCATTGCTGGTGATAACCAATACAGTATGATTCTCAGGGTCATAGTTGTGCCTGGCCACCTCGATGGTTTCTCTGAAATTTCACCAATCTTATTAGAATCATTTGAGCTGAATTATTTTATTGTCACAAACCAAACAATCAGCCAACTTATCAGGATAAGTTGTTGATTAGTAGATTATCAAGATAAGTTGTTTATCTGAATAAGCTGCAACAGACCCCAAGTCAATAAAGCCAAAAAAAGGAGCATTTACAGACATACCACAAAATTCTCATCTATTTATCTAAACATTCATATTTATATGCATACCCCTCAAAGCACTATCTTTTTAAAGTGAAATGCTCATTTTCATGCATATGTTTATATCACCAAGATGTTATAAATGTAAATATTAAAATATGGGTGTTAGATATGCAAATGTATGAGAATTGTGTGGTTTGTATGTAAATCGCCAAAAAAAATTGCAAGGAATCTAGCTCTGTCTAGTTGAGGAAATGTGCCCATTCCAGCAGGCTTTCTACTGCAATATATTACTAATAATAGAAGGACAGTTGGGGGGGACAAAATTAAATTTAATTGAAACCGAAGATATCGGCTCTAATTTTTGGGAAATAATTAAAACTGAAGTGTTATTGGGAGAGAAAGAGGAGAATATTTTCATGTAGAAGATGAAAACGCAGAGAATAGAAAGATTACCTTATGGTGAAAACAACATCAACTAAATGGGGCTTAGCAGGTTGTGGAAGACTGACAACATAGCCTGGCTCAAATTTCTGCCAAATTGAGGAAAAAATAATAATTTCAGAGAAAAATAAACAATCAATTTTCTTTGCCATCAACCTATTTCTCCTGCGTCAGTACAAATTATACATGTATATATATATATATACTTATATAAAAATTCACCTTTCATTGTTGCTTGGAACTGAGCGTTGAAGCAACTCAGGCTTCACTTTCGAAAAAGATAGAAAGACAAGTTTGGAGAAACTTGGTGGGAAGGGAATAAAAAATTATTTCTTATTTGATAGGTTGGAGCTGAGTTAAAATTGAATCTACCACAGTGAAATATACTATAGAAATTAAATTACCAAGCAATTGAAGGAAAAAGAGCTAATTATAATTTATAATTGCCCAAATAATCAAATAGGGTCCATCCAAATATGCATCTGAGCCAAACTTTGCAAATCCATTTTATTCAAAAAAATAAATAAAATAGACGTTTTATATTATGAAAAAAATTGCAATTTATAAATTTATCACCATTTTTCATCTATTTTTCAAATTCTCACTCAATATCAAAATTCATGATAAAAGATTCTTCATTTTTATCAAATTCTCCATGATTTAATTATGACACACGTAAATGCATTGATTTGATAGTTTAAAAAAAACATTTTGGTGCTAATAATATAAATGTCAATATTATGTAATTATCCAAAAAAAAAAAAGACCATTTCAATTCAAAAGAGGCTAAAAAGGCTTTGTCCTGTTCTTCAACGCGTCAAACAGGGGACAGCCCATGGAGCATATATTATCCAATAAACCAGAGCACATAAAAACAAAGTAGCAAACCAAGCCTCGGAATCGACAGAGTTCCATCCCAGGAAGATGAATATCAGCAAAGTTCGCAACCAGAAAAGCAAGTTCAACAAATTTAATTTCAAATTTATGAAAATTTTTCACAAGAAAAATTCTGATTCCAACCCATGCCGTTTAAATTAAAAGAATTATTGATTCTAACCTGGAGACAGATCTCGCAAACGTTGTTCCCTTTCTCGTCACACCACCGCTGTATGCATCTTCTGTGAGCAAACTGAAACAGAAAAAAACTCAAATAAGGTAAGATTGATGAATTAATTGAAAGAGCATAGGGTTTTTTCCTCTTCTTCAGCTTCAGTTACCTTGAGAGTTCCAGAACAAGAACAGGGAGATTCCAAGCTGGAGGAGTTCTCATCGTCTTCTTCATGGCAGATTCTACAGAAATTAACTGATGAAGAAGAAGAAGAAGAAGACGATGATGATTCAAATTCATCCGCGCCCAATCTAATCTTTTCAACAACCCCAAATTCCATCTCTCTCTCTCTCGATTCTCTATATCTCTCCTATTTTCTGCTTTCTATGCCGTTCCTGCTCTTTATGCATTCTCTTCTGCTCGTTAGCGTACGATTTTAAATAAGGAAAGAAGAGCAGTTCTTAAATGCCCCAAAAAATTAAAGAAATGGCGAATGTGCCCTCGAAGGTCTGCACGCCGGAGCACTACGGAGAACTCGCCACGGCTTGTTTTTGTCGGATATGCGCTGGCTCCCCGCTGCCCGGGTTGGACCGGGTTCAAGCATTGACTGCATCATATGGAGCACGACATTGTTGACGTATCCTAAGCTTATTTAGTTTGTATGTATCACAGTTGACACGTTAGTTGATTGCCACTTGCTAAGTGGCACATATATATATATGTATTGATTCTATTGGAGCTTTTGAACAATTGACTGACATTAAAAAAAATGGCTTCACATGAATATATATATATATATATATATATATATACATATATATATATATTGATGTGTGTTAGAATATCTGCCACGATAGAGTAGTAAATTTAGTATTTTAGCAATGCATGAAAATTCAGCCAAAACTCGGGGAATTAAAAAAAAAGTAGGTAAGATGAGACACAATTAACCCTTTACGTGGAAGATCCTAAAAAAAAAAACAATGGGGAGTGGCTTAGTTGAAATAATTCATTATTTAATTATGAGTGCATGAGTCCACTTTTCTCCAGAATTAAAGAAATTACAAAGTTGTGATAGTTCAATAATAATAGTTATAACATGTCACTAAGTTTATAGTGGATGGTTGTGAAGGCGGTAACCTGCTATGAATGTTGTGAATAATAGTTGTAGTGCTAACTTGTCGTAGAGATCTTAGTTGAATGTCATGGTAATAGTTAGCAATGTTGAGCCATAGATGATTGCTCCGGGAGTCTCGATTGTCATAGAGGACGTAGTAAGGAGTTGTGAGAACCAAGAGCCATATAGGTTGTAGTTGGTCAGCTAGGTCATAGTGATAAATTGTGTTAACTTCCATAGGCCACAGAGACTAAAGTTAAGAGTCGCATGGGCTAGGGATCACATCTGTTGCAGTTGGCCACGTAGGTCATAATGGTGAGTTGTGGTGATGTCCTTAAGTCGTTAGGGAAAGGGTTAGGAG
>NW_018164474.1:1146346-1147811 GCF_001263595.1 Phalaenopsis equestris | reverse complement strand
TTTTTTTGAATTTCTAATGGTGGGGTACCTCTTCTAATTTTCTAAGACTAGTCAATAGGAAAGTCCTATGGCTAGACCTAGGCTACTAAAGAAGTTTTCTAGACCTCAACCAAAAGTGAGGTCAACAGCACTTTATGCATATATATATATATATATATAAGAGACTTCGTTGCAAAGACCAGGTGGCAAACGATGGTGAGCAATAGTAGAGGGTGGCCAAAGGTGGTAGATAGTGGTCAGCAGCTGTAGGAACGTGGAGAATTAGCTGAAACTTCAATGCATAAATGATGTTCGGCTTCAGCTCCGTGTTCTCCAAGCTCCGATTTTTTGCTGGTTGTAGGTCAAGATCCCCTCCCAATAGGGATGGAGAACAATATTTATATATTATTCCATACGTCTCTCTGCAAATAAGAAAGAAATTCAAACCACTCCACTAGACGACCCAAAGAGATTACCTTAATTAAATGGCATTTAGTGAACAAGTGAGTGCCTTAATGATTTTAGAATTGAGCGATCTTAGTCTTATTAGACTCGTTTTGTCAAAAGGCTCATTTTGATCTTAAGCTTGCTAGATTCAAAATTTGTTTGACATTCCAATTACGTACTCAAAGCTTCTAAAAGCAGTTAAATAACTTGATATGGGCTTGATTTGACATGAATTATACCAACTTTGGTATGATTAGTTCTGTCTCATGAAGCTGTTCAATTTGACTATAAGTTTGCTAAAACTGAAATTATGAATGATTTTTAATTAAAATTTGAACACATCTTGCTTAACAAGTTTTTTTATGGTTTATGTCATACCTTAAGATTACTGTCAGATAATGAAAAATTGTTGATAACATATTAGTTGTCCTCCCATTTTTGGGCAAGGCTCATGGCAGGTCGGGTCAGGGCTGCTAGCAGGTCTGGTTAGTGGGCTTGCATGATGAGCCTGCAGGTCTAGAGCGGGTGACCGCGACTTTATATATGCTTAAAAATAAAAGTATTTAATACTGCTGCTAAAAGATTTAATTCCTCAGCAACGGTACCAAAACTTAATAACAACTATAGATTCGATAAATATGGACGTAATAAATATTCAATAATTGTAAAGTCACACTTATCAACACAAGTATACGTATGACTCAAGTAATATAGGGCTCTAATGGAGTCCTAGATATCGATCCCACAGGGAGTAAGATTAGAACTATAAACTAAGATTTTAGAAAAGCAATACTTTAATCACAACAACGAAGTCAATTTGCTTATCTGTCACTAATAGACAATTGAAATAAATATGTGATTTTAACTATTAAATAACTAAATATACTAATGAAGGTACGAATGTGATATTGAATATATAAGAAAACATCATTCTCCTTGTTAAGAAGTTATAGTGAATGGATAAAGTGAATTAGTTCAAATTATATTGTGTCAAATAGGAGCATACCTATTCTTTACCCTTTGGTCCATGCATAAAGAA
>NW_018164474.1:1141608-1145762 GCF_001263595.1 Phalaenopsis equestris | reverse complement strand
AAGAAGAAATCTCTCACTTTCCCTCCACTCTTACAATATCTCAAAGAATTCCTCACAATTTTTACACTATAGCAAACACTAATGGAACCTTTATAACCTCCAGGAACTCTAGAGTCTTCTCCATTTTCGGCTAAAATCTTATTTTAAAGTTGTGGATGAGCTTTTCCAAGAGTTGCCTAAGCATCCCTTCAAAATTTGTCCTTATCCAAAGCCTGATTGGTTATAACCGCCGAGCTCGCCGTCGGCGACCTTGAGGGCGCCGTCGGCTGCCTCGAGGGCGTCGTCGGTGGACCTTCTTAATGAATTAATTCTGGAGTCTCGGGAAAATCTCGCCATCGGCGGGGTCAATGGCGCCGTCGGCGCCCTAGTTCAATTCTGCACATTTTTGCCCTTTTCGCTCGAAATTCGTTCCTTTTTTCATCTTTTTGCTCTAAAGACCCTAATTCATCATTCCTGCAACAAAACATCAAAAATATCTTTCTTTAAGGTGCAATATCATAAAAAACAATATAAAATAGGCATGAAAATCTTAACATGTTTTTCTCTGTTCAGCGGGCTGGTGAGCCAGGGTAGTGATCACGCCCACAGTCTATAGTCGAATCGGTTGAGAGAGTCTGGTGGCACTGTCATGTAGCTTCTACGTATTGTTAATGAAATACATATTTAGGTGCAGTGGTTTCATGCGAAACACGATCTATGGTGCAAAATTATGTGGATCATGCCCCGAGAGCCATTTGTTTGTGTGAAATTGGGAGGTTTTGATGGGTTACTTTGCAAACACTCAGAACCTAGTAATTTTTGGACATCTTTTATAGTTTCTTTTTTTTGTGTTTGGCCCTTTTGAGCCTGTAAGTAGTCTAAAAAGAGGAAGAAGAGGTAGAATCCCCCAAATAGGGATGTCAAAATTGAAACGAGTTTATAGGCTATAGTAAGGAGTTGTAGGATTCGTCAGCCACGTATGTTGCAGTTGGTCATGTAGGTTGCAACGGTAAATTACAATGATGTTTGTAGGTCGTAAATGTTGTAGTTTAGAAGCCGCATGAGCTAGAGACCACGTAGGTCATAGTTGGTCATGTATGCCCTAATGCTGAGTTGTGATGATGCTTGTAAGCCATAGGGGTTGGAGTTAGGAGTTGCACGAGCTGTGAGCCATGTGGGTCCCAATTAGCCACACTTGTTTTAGTAGTAAGTTACAATGACATATGTAAGCCACAAAGCCCAAAGTTGGGAGTTATATGGGTTGGGGACCACATTGGTTGTATTTGGTCACGTAGGCTGTAGTGATGAGTTATGATGATTTTCATAAGCCGTAGAAGCCGAAGTCAGGAACTACATGAGGCATGAGCCACATAGGTCATAATTTATCACGTGTGTTATAATGATAAGCTGCAATAATATTTGTATACCGCAAGGGATGTTGCTAGGAGTTGCATGAGTTGTGAGCCATGTAAGTTGTAGTTTGTCTCGCACACCATAGTGTTGAGCTCAAATTAGGGGTGTAAACGAGCCGAACAGGAGTGAGTACTGGCTCAGCTCTTGTTCGGCTCGTTTATATTTCGAACACAAAAATTGTGTTTGTGTTTGACTCGTTTGCATAACGAGCCGAATACAAGTTGTTCACGAACAAAGAGTCATTTTGAAAACCTTAATCACTCAGCCATAAGAATTTAAGAGTTGGGACAAGAGTTAAAAATTAATATTTATATTAAAACATCATTTAAACCTAATTTAATATTTTTTATTCTATTTTTTAAATTAGTACTTTTAATTGATTATAAATCTTTGTAGCCTTGTAGTCAATTCAATTTTTTAAAAATACTACACATCAATATATATATATTGATGAGTAATATTTCGAGCAAAAACGAGCTGAACACGAATGAAAAAAATTTTGTTTGTGTTCGACTCATTAATTTAGCAAGCAAGCCGAACACGAGCTTCTTAAGAAGCTGTTTGTGAACAAGGAGCCGTTTTGACAACCCTACTTAGGAGGCCTAGATTACATTTTTTGTGACAAATATCCCAGGCAAGCATCAATCAGATAAGAAAGCATGAAGACAAAGATAATCACAAAAAAAGGCAAGCCAATCAAAATAATAAGAATGGGCCAATGCCGCTAGGTTGACAACATCTTCCGGGAAAACAAGTAAAAGCAATCTGACTCCGCATATACATGCATGGTCCTAATTCTATACAAGAATATAAATTCAAAATTAAGGTACGAGACACGAGCTACTTCTCCCGATCCCTGTCACCAGCCTCGAAACTCGTGCATGTACATTTTCCGATACATACTTGATTCTATGACTCTATCAAATCATGATAAAAGTAAAATAAAGGATTCGACTGCAGAAAGTGTTAGCACATGTTATCTCATGCAACACATATGAGCCATACCTGACGTGAGGAGCTTATAACAACATTTGCAAGAAAGAGTTAGTATAAAATCATAACATTATTCCTCCCTTATTAAACCTGTGAGTGTGCATATTTAGAGCATGACTCCCTATAATAAAAAAGCGATTCTAATATACTATTACAAATGTCCACGCTTAGTAAACACACAAAAGCACACGCAAAAATGATGCTTGGCTAGGGCAACCAAACAAATAGAGAATTATAGCCAAACAACAAAAATACTACCTGACACCCTAATCCTAGCCTAACATATCATCTAACAATAAGTGTCCTAACTAGCATGTTAGTGTATGGTCAAGTCTCTGGCTATCGTATGACTTTGATAGGGTCGTCATACTAACCTCATACTAAAGATCCAATGGATCTAAAGAGTGTCACACGAAATGAATTTTTAAAGGTATGACCTTACCTATGACCTGATTTGCTGTTTGCGTTGTTTTAAAATATGGTGGATACCATAAGTAAAGAAAATGTGTATTTTTTATTTTAAACTAGGGCCATTAAATGCAGACTTGTGGTGTGCGAGGTGAGACAAGTTAGATTCCTTGGATCCTTAACACAGTCATACCCATGTTGATCCCGATGCAATAAATCACATTGGCTGTCGGGATTTTGGGATTTAAATCTCATAATTTAATTATAAATTTAACATTATATATTAATGATATAATTGTTAAGTCTAATAATGTTCAATTTAAGTTTTATTTTTAGTTAGGTAATTGGTAATTAAGTTTTCATTGAGCATATTAATCATTAATAAAAGTTAATAAACTAATTATTTATTAAATAAAAATTTACTATTTATTCATCAATAATTTATTCATCATTCATTAATTAGTAAATAATTAGAAAGTTATTAATTTAATTAAATTTAATATATAATTTAATTAAATTTAATATATAATTTAATATCTATTTTAATTATGCAATAATTAATTATAAAATTCTTTAATTATAGTTAGCTTGATAATAAATAAATAAATAAATTAATAATTATTAATTATTTATCTACATTTGAAATCAACCCAATAAAATTAAGGGGGCGTTTGGTTGCCTATAAGATTTAGGTTAAATAAGATATAAAAAATCTAGTAAGTCTGAATTTATCAAATCCAAATGCTATAAATCCATAATAGTATTTGATTCAATTTAAAATTAAATCCATTAAAATTGTTTGCCGTGTTTGGCATAAATCCACTTCTATGACTTTTTTCTTAAGCTAAATCCATTAAATCAACTTAATAATCAGATTTAATAAATCCATATTTACGTTAAAAAATAACAAAAGGGAATGATAATTGGATTTAGCAAAGTTAGGCAAGATAAGAGTTTATGACGCCTAAGAAAGGATATCCCGCAATTGATGTTTTCTGTACGTGTGAAGTACACGAGAAAAGGGTTTATATTCAGTCTGAACAAGCTGCTTCAATAAACTTATCTATATCTATATATGCATATATAATAAAGAAGAAATGCCTAGAGGCTATTATACAAGCTTCCAGCCACTTTTAATATGTCTAACAATTCAAGTACCAACTCCTTAAGGCCAAGTGTGTCAGAGTAGATTCGAACTTCAGACCTGAGGGATCTAGGGCTGTCAAAATGGCTTGTTGTTCACGAACAACTCGTGTTCGGCTTGTTAAAAAGCTCGTGTTCAGCTCATTCGCTAAGTTAACAAGCCGAACACAAACAAATATTTGCTCGTTCGTGTTTGACTCATTTTGGCTCGAAATACT
>NW_018164474.1:1138151-1141508 GCF_001263595.1 Phalaenopsis equestris | reverse complement strand
TATATATATATATTGATGAGTTGTATTTCAAGCATCAATACAACTCAATATTGATGAGTTGTATTTCAAGCCAAAACGAGTCGAACATTAACGAACAAATCTTTGTTCTTGTTCGGCTTGTTAACCTAGAGAATGAGCCAAACACAAGCATTCTTGTTCGGCTTGTTAACCTAGAGAATGAGCCAAATACAAGCATCTTAACGAGTCGAACACGAGCTGCTCATGAACAACAAGCCTTTTTGGCAGCCACTTAACGAGCCGAACACGAGCTGCTCGTGAACAACAAGCCTTTTTGGCAGCTCTAGCTGCGATGACATTCACAGGCTACAGAGTCGGAGCGAGGAGCTTCATGATTTATGAGCCACGTAGGTCAAAATTGGTCGCATACACCATTGTGGTGAGATGCGATGACATTCATATGTCATCAAGGATGGAGTTCTGAGCTGCATGAGTTGTAATAACATTTGTATGCCGCAGATGCCAGAGTTGGGAGCTGAACCAACTGTGGACTACAAAGGGTGTAGTTGGTTACATATGTCGCAGTGGTAAGATGTGAAGAGAGAATATTCGAAGTCTAAAAAATGTCATCGTAATCCGAGCACAACAGTTGTAAGTTACGGTGGGGTGTATCGTTGCACCGTATTTATGGTGTGTTGTTGCACCGTCTTCAACAATGAGGTTGTTACATCATATGCAAAGCACGTCATTACACTGTATTCAAGGAGCATTGTTACACCTTCTTCAAGGTCCGTCGTTGCACAGTGTATTAGATAATGTACTGCTATGTTAGGTGCTTCTTTATTCTACAATGTATGTTGGGATTTTGCAATGCACGTTTTGACTCCATAAAGGATATTGCTGCAAGGATCGGGTGGCGGTCGACGATGGTTGATAGTAGAGGGCGGCTGATGGTAGTAGACGGTGGTCAATGACTGCATGAACTGAAGGAATTCACCATATCTTTAGTGTAAAAGTGATGTTGAGGTTAAGTTCTCCAGAATTTCGTCTTCTTTTGGCTACAAATTTAAGTATCCTCTCAAGAAGACATTAGGACTCTATTTATAGAATCTGGGAGAGGTCTCTCTACAAATATGAAAGAAATTCAGACTACTCCATGAGGCAACCCAGAGAGATTCCCTTGATCTGACGGTGTCTGGTAAACATTCGAGTATTTTAATGATGTCAGTGATCTTTGACTTGTTGGATTCGTCATGTAAAGATACTCAATTTGACCATAAGTTTGTTGGATTTAGAGTATGTTTAACCTTCTAATTATACATTAAAAATTTCAAAAGTGGTTTATGGGCTTGATTTGACTCAAATTGGACAAAATTTAGTATCATTGGCCTTATCTTGTCAAGACGATCGGTTTGACGACAAATTTGTCGAAATCAAATTCTAGATGATTTTTAATCAAAGTTGAACAATTTATACTAAAAAATTTCCTCAAGATTTGATGAAAATTTGTTGATGACGTTATATTATATATATTGCAAAAAATAGCACCACATTATATGATTTTAGCAGACAGCATGAAAGGTAATATAAATAACCTTCTTTTGCCGATCACAATTAAGTTCATCATCAATTTTATTTCAAGTCTATTCTATCATATCCTACTCATCTTATCCATTCTTATTCTATCTTATTCACAATGGCATTGGATGAGATTATCTTAGCATTACATAAATAAGTATATTGAGATTCATAACAAAAACATAAACTTTGTTTTTGTAAGAAACCCTTATGAGTTCTGCTCCACCTGAAATGATTCCATAAATTTGAATGTCTGTCATAACGGTCACCCTTCTACATATTAATATAATATATTAGACATTGACTATAGATAATAGCCTCTAATATTACTGCATTCTTATGAAATTGTGAGATCATTTGGTTATTTTCAATTTGAATATTTAAATGTATTAAGATGTAGAAGTTGCATCAAAATATGAATTTCATCAAATAAAGTATCTGATGATATATTTGTACCCACCAACTATGACTTACCTTTACATCTAATCATTATTTTTCTGATATACTTGTAAGAAGCTATATATGTTTTAATGCATTACTTCTGATGGTAGGCAAGATAAGAGTTTATGACGCCTAAGAAAGGATATCCCGCAATTGATGTTTTCTGTACGTGTGAAGTACACGAGAAAAGGGTTTATATTCAGTCTGAACAAGCTGCTTCAATAAACTTATCTATATCTATATATGCATATATAATAAAGAAGAAATGCCTAGAGGCTATTATACAAGCTTCCAGCCACTTTTAATATGTCTAACAATTCAAGTACCAACTCCTTAAGGCCAAGTGTGTCAGAGTAGATTCGAACTTCAGACCTGAGGGATCTAGGGCTGTCAAAATGGCTTGTTGTTCACGAACAACTCGTGTTCGGCTTGTTAAAAAGCTCGTGTTCAGCTCATTCGCTAAGTTAACAAGCCGAACACAAACAAATATTTGCTCGTTCGTGTTTGACTCATTTTGGCTCGAAATACTACTCATCAATTCACTATATATATATATATATATATATATATTGAAGAATAATATTTTAAAAAAATTAACTTATTTACTACAAGGCTATAAAAATTTATAATCAATTTAAAGTATTAATTAAGAAAATAAAATATAAATTATTAAATTAGATTCAAATGATGTTTTAAGATAAAGAATAATCTTAGCTCGTGTTCTGTTCGTTAAGCAAATAAGCCAAACATGAACATATTTTTTGAGCTCGAAAAACAAACGAGCTTAGCCTCGCTCGTGTTCTGCTCGTTTACACCCCTAGAGGGGTCTTATACCAAGAATGTCAACCAACAGACCGAGGCACGCGACACTATTAGTAAAATGACACGCTGTGTGTCACAATCTAACCCATTAGAATTTGATAAAATGAGAAATATTGGTTGGGATTTTATGGTGAATTTTAATATTTGAGTGAGAATTTGAAAAATAGATGAGAGAGAATGCTAGATTTGTAAATAGCAATATTTCAAGTGTTATGCAAGTAAAATATCATACTTGTACTTGATAGAATTCATAAATTCTTATAATATTTATGCTTCGGTTGATTTTTATTATTATTATTTTTTTCCTTTTGATCGTTTCAGAATTTTTATTTTCTTGCGAGCATATTATGGCTTCTATATTTTATATTTAGGGGCATTTACATTTGTATCATCTAGATCCTAAGTATTTACATATTTAATGCCTAAATTTCATTTTCTTATATTTATACCACCCAAGTCTTTCAAGTCACATTAAAAATACCAAAATTTTAACATTTAAAAAATGTTAAAATGTTACAAATATGGCTGTCAAAACGGTTCGTTGTTCGTGAACAGCTC
>NW_018164474.1:1136952-1138051 GCF_001263595.1 Phalaenopsis equestris | reverse complement strand
AACCTAGTCATGCTTCTAGTTTTTTTCTCATAGTTATATACTGCAACTAATTTTAATAATCTAAAAGATTAACTTAAATGTAAATTATGATAAGAAGGTTAACATAATAACTAAATATATTCACTTGTTCCAAGAATCGAGCATGATTTTTTCTAGGTTTTAAGTTGCACGAATCCAAGGAAGCAATAAAATTTAAGTGTTATACATGATTTAAGCTAAAACATGAAATATATTGATGAAATCACAAAGATAAAGGATTGAAATTTAGATAGATGAAATTATTGTTCTCAAGGCTTGATCTCCACCCGCAACCTTCGTATTGCTTGATTACAAACAAATACTCTCTCACTCATACACAAACAAGTGAAAAATTCTCACTTTCTATCACACCCTAACACTTCCCACACCTCCATTGTTTCCTTCCCTCATAAGGGGGCTTCTAGAGCATCACACTCATCTTCAATTCATAAGTTTTATCTCAAGCATGTAGCCAAATAGTCACCAAACTACCGAACCACCATATGTTAGGGGAGAGCAACATGGCGCTAACTTCGAGCACAATGAAAGTGGGTTCAAGAGCCACCTTTCATGACTCTAGATCGTTATTTTAGGCCATTGGGTACCGCAATGTTGCTTTTATGGATGTTGGGGCACTAGAGCTTTAGCTTCCGGCACCGCTGTATAGTGCTCTCTCATTTTTTGGCTGAACAATGCTTGCTTTGAGCATTGAGACACCGGATTTATGTCTTGCAGCGATCAATTCTAGCAACATGGAATTTCTTTAAGGCGCTAAGGTGCTAGTCTTCAAGTTTTTACATATCTTCTAAAATGCTAAGTTATTACTTGTATACTATACATATACATAATATTTACCCAAGAAAAAAACATAAAAATGACACAAAAATATACAAAAAGTATTGTATTACAACATCAAATTTGGCACATATTAATAGGCTGTGATATAATTCTCATAGCATCATTAATGATTTAAACAATTCTCTTACCACAGATTCTATAATTTTCTTTATCATAAGGTTGATGAGTCATATATTCCTCTTGTACATAGTGGCTTGAATATCTTCCGTAAATAAAAAAAAAA
>NW_018164474.1:1120082-1136852 GCF_001263595.1 Phalaenopsis equestris | reverse complement strand
AGAAAAGGAACCCTTACCATTAGAAATTTTAAACCATTCTTTGCTCAGCTTGAAATTCCACATGTTGGTCCTAACCTCTAGCACTTAGTAGGTGGGGTCAATATGGAGGAGCTCAAGGGGAGTCCCCCATAGGATGGTCAGACCTTAGAACTAGCCCTGAATGATCTGGTTTTGGTGGGGCTAACTTGCACACACTACACTTTTTCACTTACCCCAAACCCTAGGACCTGTTAGGTTGGTCCCTTGACTCCTTTTGGAGAGCTCATGTGGATGACCTTGTACCTCTAGTTTTTGGTTAAGAGGGTTAGAACCAGCACATTGAGCATAAAAAATGAGTCCTCATATGGTTCCTATTGGTTTGATATGACTTCATGGCTTATTGGCCCATTTTGACCTAAAATCACCAAGTTACCAAAATACCCCTACAACCCTGATTTTTGCCAAAAATCCCAAGATTTTTCAAAATACCCAAATCTTTCCAAAAATTATCTCAAACCCCTCACCACTACCTAAATTGACCAAAATTCATAAAATTTATCAGATTTCCAAAAACCCTAAAAATTTGTCCAAAATTGCCAAAATACCCCTCATGACCTAAAAATTCCAAAAATTCCAAAATCATTCCTGATATTCCTAATTTCAAATTTTTATCATCAAATTGACCCAATTTGACCAAATTAGTCCAATTTGACCAAAAGCCCTAATTTGCCCTTAACGGCCCAAATGTCTCTAAATTAACCTCAATTTTGGCCCAATTGATCCCAATCTTGCCCAATTTGAATTCTAAACCAAATTCAACATCCCCAATTCCATTCTAAACAAAATTCAAGCCCAATTTCATTCAAATCAAAAAGGCCCAATTTTGACTATATGCATAAATCCACTAAATTAGCCTACCAATTCCACTCAAAATCACTTGAAATCTTACCAAATCCCTCATGAAATATTACTACACCAAACTGAACATTCAATTAGCCCACGTTCAATTTCCTTTTTTAAAAAGCCCAAAGCCCGCTATACTTAATTCCAAAAGCTCAAGTCCAAAGCTCACATGACAATTATTTCTCTTCATCATCCATTTGATTAAAATCATTCTTAATGTCCTACATCCAAAATCAAATCATTCCAAATCAAGAATCATGCCAAAATCCACCAAAATATTTCATAAATTCAAAAATCGCTCCTCATGAAAGTTGACCAAGCCAATGACAAGCCATGGAGCCACTCCTAAGCCATAGATAAGCCATGAGAGTCATGCCACATCATCAAGCTATTATTGAAAAGAGGCTAAACCACTTTCAAATATCCTTAAGATTCTTTTAACCCCTCCCATGAATCACTCTAACCCATGTTTAGCCAAATCTCCTTGGATAGAGACTTTACCATGTTGATTAAGCTGAGCCTCCTGATTTCCCTTAGCACCCAAACCAGCCTTAAGAGCTGAACCCAACCCCAAACCATGATTTGACCCAAATTGACCCAAAATAGCCCTTTTCCTATACTATTTTGATCCCATACCTTTACACATAGCCAACCTCAATTGATTTCACCAAGACCAAGCCTTGACCTCCCTGAGTCAAATGGTGACCCCTCCCTAGCCGGCCAGCCACCTTGGTGGCCGGAAAACCCAAAATCAAAAGCTCCACCTAGGCCAAAACTCAAAATTGAACCCATCCAAGCTGGCTCATCCCAATTAGATTTTTGCACATTGTTGGCATCCACATAAGCAACCTAGGGCACCCACCAATTACCCCTGGTGTCCTCTCCTTCATCATCTATTTAAACCCCCCTCCATGGCCAAAGGGGGAGAGCTTGAAATTCTTTAGGGAGACTCTGCCAAATTACTTGCAGAGCTTCCTTAAGACCTCTTGAGTTCAACCCAACCATCCCTAGCCACTCAAGAGCTCAAATCTAAGGCCAAAACAAAACCCTCACCAAACCTCCACCAAATTCAAATTAATTGCACCCACACCATCCTCACAGCGAGAGAGGAAGATCCCCCATAGAAACCCCATCACCAGAGCACCCTAAGGTGGATTTTGTTCTGACCCCTAATTCGGCCTTGGTCGAATTCATATTTAGACGATTCACTACGGCTTGGGCTCCATCCCTAGGTTCTTGTGACCACAACGAAGCTTCCACAAGCATCCAATCGAGGCCTACCATCTTGGACCAAGGTATTAAAAATTAACCTTAAACTGAGCTTCATTTGAATCTACATGTTATGAGGATGCTCTTTCTAATTTTTCCAAGGTTAGGGGAGACCTCTAGGTATGAATACCTAATTTTCAAGTAAATAGCCTCTGTTTTCATATAAAAATTATAATAATTAAAATACTCATAAAAAAAATACAAAACCTGTTTTGTTAGGTTCACTGTGGTAAGAGGATTCTAGGAAAAAATATAAACTTAATTTAACTCATTAAAAATAACACTAATTGTCACCAACCCTAAAAATGAAGATAAAATTAATTTGGAGTAAATATAAATGTAAATGACATAAAAACTATTCCACACTGCAAGTTAATGTTAAAGGAGCTCCCCATAAAAAATTTAAGTCAATTGGAGGTAATTTGACCACTCAAATGAATTAATTAAGTGAAATAATATTTTTGGCATTAAAATAATTAAAATAATTTTAATACAATTAAAAAAAATCACCAAATTAGTTTTGGGAGCACCTTATGATCAGAAGAACTTAAGAAAAATAAAATTGAAATTAAAATAAATACTTCATTCTTAAGCTATTTTCAAGCATTTAAATTAATTAAAATTAATTAAAAATCATAAAAATCACAAAATTATAAAAACACACTAAAATATCATATTTGACTTGCTGATCATCTAGAACCAATTAAAATAAATTTTCCAATTTTCTAAATTAAGATATTAATTTCTAAAGGTTTAAAAATGAATTTTCTCTAATTTTCTAACAAAAATAATTATTGAAAAAATTATAATAATTAAAATATAAATAAAAAAAAGTTAATACTCAAAATAAAAAAATAATTGTAATAATTAAATTAAACCTCTAAAAGTCATGAAAATTTGTCCAAGTGGTCCTTTGACCTAGGTATACCTCCAATAATTTTCTTAAGGACATAGGTTTTATTTTGGTTGAGTTATTAAATTTTCATTGAAAATCCCCATTTTTGCATTATAAATAATTATAAAAATTAAATAAATTCAAAAAAGTCACATTTTCTCCTCTGATGTTTTAATTAACCCATGAGTGAGGTAACATAAAATGTTCAAGTAATTTGAGCCTAATTTAATGAATTTTATGGCCTTAGGGGCAAAAGTATAATTTTGAAATTTAAAGCTTAATTAATATTTAGGCCTAATCAAGAGAGTAAATGTGTAATAAATGATCTTAAAATAACATGTCTTGATGACTGAAATATAGAGAGTGAAAAGTGGTAGAAACCAACCTTATTTTGAATTTCATAAAAGATAAATTTGTAATTTTTTAAAATTAATAGAATTTAAAAGAATATTTAAATAGAGAGATATTACGGTGAGGGGTTTGATTTTAGAAGATCACAACTCACTGATTTTAAACCCCCAACTAATGTTTTTGAGATGATTGATAATTCATTATAAGGATTAAGAATATAAATATTGAAAACCATTTTTCTTAAAATCATAAATATACCCATTAAATCTTAAGTAGGGCTGTAAACAAGCCGAGCTTGAGCGAGCTCAGACTTGGCTCGTGTTTGGCTCGTTTGAAATAGCTCGTGTTTGAAATCGGCTCGTGCTCAAAATCGGCTCGTGAACAGTGTGTTCGTGTTCGGCTCGATTTAAATATTTGTGTTCGTGTTCGGCTCGAAATTGACTCGTTAAACTAAAATTGAGAAAAATAGATGTAAAGTGTGGGATTCGAACCTGAATCAAACATATACATAAGAAGACACTAACCACATTGCCACATGAGGTGTTATGCTTTAAACTTAGACATAAATATATTTAATATATTATTAAATAAATAATATATGTAATATATTGTTATATAAAAAGTTATATAAATTTTTTTCGAGCCATTTCGAGCCGAACACGGGCGAACAAACTGTTGTTTGTGTTCGACTCGTTTACATTTCGAACTTAAAAATTTGTTCGTTTTCGGCTCGTTAGGTTTAACGAACGAGCCGAACACAAGCTGTTCACGAACAATGAGCCAAATTGACAGCCCTAACCTTAAGGGCTTAGTACTGAATTAGGCTTAATAAAAATTTTGTCTAATGAGGTTCAGAAAGTAGCTTACAATTAACTTAAAACCTTTCAAGACACTACAAATCCATCTCTAAACTCAAATTAAATAAATTCCTTAATTAAGTCAAGATTCCCCCAAGAGTCTTTACCCGTATAGTTCTTAAGTGAGATATCAAGTGATAATTACCCTACTTAAGAGATAATTAAAGCATCATAATTCACTGAGCATAAGAGTATTAAGTGGATGAACTATATAGTAAACATAATAAGGCCAAAATGAACTCTAGATAAATCCAGGGACTAAATGTCTAAGGTATTACCCGAGACTTCTTCATAATCCTTTGGAAATCTCGAAGGACATCTGAGATTATTTTAATTTGCTTAATAAAATCATCCTTAAAATTTAAATACACCAAGTTATGACATAGGATTTGGTAGACACACTTTAAGCTCGTACTTCCTACTTTCTCTATAAGCATGCTTTAATTCTTGCAAAATTATACATATATATGCTTTGCAAGTACTAAAGTTTCAGGTGGAGGAATGAGAAGACTCGATATGTACACTTTTATAGTTTATCGTGCTTTTTTTTCTTATACTTTCTACACTGTACTTTTTCGTTCATAGACTTGCATGTTAAATAACGATGACACCCTGCATGAAAACTAAAACCTTTAGGATAACACAAAACTAAAACCAAAACTAAAAGCAATCAAGATAAAAATTCACCTCCACAACATTCAAAATATAAGACAACTCAAAATTTAATCACAAATATCACAAAACAACAATTGCAACTAAATTAAGACGTCTAGATCGGATGATCGGGAATCCCTCGGAGGATGTAACCTACGGTTGCTAACGAGATTTCCCACAGTCTGAATGAAAGTATGGAATTCATTAAGTTGAGTTTAGTAAATTCATTTAGAATAAGTGAATCCAATAGAAAATAGTGGTACCGGAACAAGGAAACCATAAGATCCTAACCGGTGTTACTCTAATCAACTTTAATATACCCCCATAATATTTAAAGAACCATAACCATAGGGACACTTGATTTGACATCAAAACTTGACACATTAGAAAACTTAAACTCGTCACGATGAGGAGCTTAGAGCGAGCATTATGGGCAGCATGACCATCTTCAACAACGAGAGAATCTACAACAGAATATCTTTTCCTAGAATTAAACAATGATCCATAGGATTTCGAGGTTGTTGGCTTATGCAACATAAATCCTCAATTTATCTTTAGGCAATTGTATAGTTTTGTTATGCACTTTAAGCTCTAACCTGCTTTAGGATTCCGCGGTTGTCGTTCGTAACGAATTAAATCCTCACATCTTCCAGGCTATTTGTGTGATCTTTTCACACAAATATAAGCCCTCATTAATAAAAATAGGAAGGATGAAACATTTAAATATTTCTCTTCTAAATTGAAGTCAAACACTAGGATAGTTTGGGAAGTCACGGAGGTTCTCCTCAGGATCTGTGACATCCCTTAATTCTCATTGCTTCGGATTCCCAAAAAAATTATTGCTCCTATTTGATCCACTCTCATTAAATTCTCTTTTCACACCTCTTTGTCTGATCTCATTGAAAAGTCCTATTCCTTTGACCCCCTTGAAGATAATATCATCTGATTTTTATAAAGAATTTTTTACGTGACTTCAATTATCTAGGATGTAATTAACTATAGGGGCTTGCCCTTATAGGAAGCATTTCCGAACTCAACTTAATATAAATCCTATTTAATTCTTCGTATTAAATAAGGGAACTTGTCGGCAAATAAAATGGTTTCGCAGACCAAACGGATGTCATATACATCTTAGTTTATTTGATTGAGCCTCATCCTCAAGTCTTGTGTTTATCTTTTAGGATAGATACAGAGTTTGAGGTATTGTGCTCTTTCATTTAAATTATGAAAAATATGAGGTCAGTTTGATTTCATATTTTATAGGATTTTGATTCTAGCGGCCGACAGCTTCTAACGGGCAACTCCTTAACCAAAATTATGCTGACAGTGACCGACCGAGACCTAATAGAAACAGTTCAAGGACCCTTGTCTATCCGACTGACACATGCAGGTTGGGATGGAGGCAATCTAAAGACATTACCTCTGATGCATGAAAACATTAACTAGAATGTAGGATTGTTTTTATACATTTTTATTGATGGTATTGCATTTTAAGGAAGAAATTTTTGTGTCTTTTTTTAGGTATACCAATAATTAAAATTGGGAAGGCAGAAGAGGTCTTGGAGCTCATAGGAGAAAAGTTATACTGGCGCCTAGATCCTTGGGTGCCAAGGCGCCAGTCCCAACATTCCAACCCCAAGTGGTTGGCACTTAAGCGCCAACCATTGAGCTTCTAGGAGTTGCGATACCAGTTCCTAGCTATCAAACCCTTGAACAGCTAGGTTTCCATTCAACTCTAAGCAGACAGAGAGTCTAACGACTAGGCGCCAACAACTATTTTGGGCAATTGCTGCAGTTCAAGTACCAGGTTGTGGGGAAATCGTGTACTGAATATAAGATTTGTGGATGCTAAGGAGAAAAACTTATAAATAGACATCTATTGTTGTATTGAAGAGAATTGATGAAGAATTGGTGGAGAATTGATATAGAATTGATACTTCTGTGAGGGATTGATGAGAGATTGATTACTTATGGGGTTTTCTTGTTTGGGGGAACCATAATTCTTCTTCTTAGTGCTAAGGGAGTAGTGTTCTACCATGGAAGAGTGGGGAAATCTAGAGGAGTGCAATTGAAAGTGCAAATCAGCCGCAAATTGCCCAGACCAGTTTGCTCTTCCTCCCCTTAGGTGAGATCTTTAATCTTTTTTGGATGTTGCCATGGTTTTTAGGGATTTTCTCTTAGCCTTTATGAAGCTTTCCACAATTCTGTCTAGAATGGGAGGTATGGGGGTTACCTATTATGATGAAAGAAATTTTGTGAGTAAAGCAGCTTCCCAATGATATTCGTCCAATCATGAGGATGAAATTGATTCTCAAGAGAATTTTTCAAAACATAGGGCCTGAGATTTAAGCCATATTATCGAGTCAGCTTGCACAATTTTTGGCCTTACTATCATACTTGTAGTTCGAAAGTTCTATGCCAACTCCGATGAGCTCGTTGACAGGCTAGTTTTTCTGTGGGGTAGACATGTTACTTTTGACCCAACTACTATCAATCCTCTATTCTTTCTTCTCGATAGAGAATATTTAGATTTCCTTGCCCCTGACAACCAGGTTATTATCCACTTTTAGACTGATTCTAGGGAGCATTGGAAGATGAATCCAAGAAAGGAGGAGAGTTGGATCAACTTCATCTTAACCCACCTAAGTAAGATATCCAGAGCTTGACTCTGCTTTATAGTGACCCATTTCCTACCTGCTACCAACCTCATCTATGTCACGAGAGTTAAATATATCCTCAGTTCTTGCAACCAACATGGAAATTCCATAGATATTGGGGTAGTCATCCACCATTCTATATTATACATTGCTCACTGCTAGACTATCATAGGTTTAGGGAGCTCTAGCATGATTACAACCATATGTGACCAGGTTTTTGTCTAGAAAGATAAGAATAAGGAGTGGCTTCGTGCACAACAACCTATTACACATGCCGCTATCCAGGTTTACACACAGTCTTCAACCACCATGTATGAGAGAGGTGAGACTTCTTTCCATCACCTTTCCACTCCTCCTTCTAAGTCGACAATTGATGAGATCACCAGGCGCTTGGATCAGTTGTCTGCCACTTAGGGAGTCATGGAGTGGGAGATACATGAGATCCATAAACAAACACAATTCTATGCCACTCAGGACCAGTGCGAGTGATATCACATTCACCATATCTTAGAGGCCTTGTACAGAAGAGAAGCACCATCGCCACCAACTCCATTCAATTTCTATACCATGGATGATCTGGAGATGGGGAAGCAGAACAAAGACTACAAGAATTTTGATAAATGATTCTATTTCATGGTTCTAATCTTTGCTTCATTGTACTTTGAATTGCGTATTTACTGCATGATGATGATTGTACTATATATCTGTATGTTACTTACATTATGATGTTTTGTATTATGGATTTTGTATCCATATTTATTGTATGATGATTTGTATTATGTATCCATATGTTACTTACATTATGATGTATCTTTATTTATTGTATGATGATTGGACTATGTATTCGTATGTACTAGAGGATCAAATTTTATGATAATTGAAGGATCTGAAATTCCAAAAGCACAATATGTACCAAGCAAGGAATTATGTGTCCACAAAGCTTTCCTTAGTAGTTAAGGACAACAGAGCCGTAAAGAATTCATCTATCATGTTACGAGCAACAAAACCTAGTTAGTTGTTTCAAACAAGCCCAGATGATTAACCAATAGAGTGTAAAGTACAAACCTTTGGGGATATGGAGAAAGTCGGAGGGTGATAAGTTGAAATATTAGATGGATTACAACTCTACAATGACATATTTACCAACCGGACACAGAATTACATTGTTAAAGTCATATGTGAACATTGGATATGGACTGACGACACTTATTAAAATGGCTAACCTTCTTTGAACCTAAACGATGGCTAAATGAAAAAGAGAGGACCACTATGCAATTGAGGTGCCTGCATAACACAAAATGGGACTCCCCAGGCCTCATAAAAGGTATCGCTCATAGTATAGAAGTTTATATATTGCCAATCATCTTCAAAAATACGAATAATAAACTAATTGCATGACAAATTTTCCCGTTGTCATCCAGGCTGGATAGCTGCATAGTAAACATTTATTATGAAGGAGATTACATTCTACCGCAAATAGATCATCATAGCTTTGAACAACCTTGTTGTACAGTCTCACTCGTTAGTTAGGGAGATATGGTGTTTGACAACAAATTTAAGACATTGGGTCCAAGGAAGTTCAGTGGATCGTATTCCATCCCTTTACTGCGAGGATCAACCCTAGTAATGTATAAAAAAAGTGCTAATCTTGTCAAGCTTTATGTATGTTCTATCCCTAAACCATAGGTTTCCATCACTTTCAAAAAGCTCAAGTGCTCAAAACGTCTCCTCAAATGTGTCTGAGTACCAAGTTAATGCAGCTTTGAAGATCTGTTGACAGTTCAAGTTCTGGTGTTATGACTATTGATATTTGTCATATGATGTTTTTGTAAAAAATTGTCATTCAGTTGTATGAACGTATAAAAAATAATAGATATGTTTATAAGTGAATTGATGTACTTTTGTTTAAAAAGAAATATCTTTTGTTGATTGAATAAATGTGACGTTGAAGGAATCTTGAATATTTTTTTATCATGATCATGTTTAGATGAACATATAAATTTTCAGATTGACATTGGTCTGGAAATTTATAAACTCAAAGTGCTTGCAAAATAAACAAACAAATAGACACAAACAAACATACGAACAAAAAATCATTTAACATTTTTTGCAAAACAAACATTTTTCCAAAAAAACAAGTATTACTCCTCCTAAATAATTAAAATTTTCAAAAAACGAACACTCACAAAATCGATCATCTACAACAATCAAAATCGAAATAATCAATCAAAATAATCAAAACTGAGATAATCAAAACACAACTATCAAAGTCAATCAAACCAAAAACAAAAATTTTCAAGAAAAACTCCAACAAAAATCTCAAAATTTTTCAAACATCAAATTCCTAAGGATATGAACCTTAGACTGCTCCGGTTACTATGTGTAATGCCCCATGTGGTCTCCTACATCTAAATATAGCCAATAAAATCATCTTTATTAAAAAAATGGAACAACCTTTCACAAAAACAAATTTAACAAATCAATCCAACAAAAATAAATTTTTAAACACAATGCACAATGAATCCATTTTGAAATTTGTTAGATCCATCAGAAATTGGAGTACGCCTCAGAAGGCACCAACATGATTGGACCAGGTTGATTGACCTCAGACCAATCAAGGTTTAGTTTTGGAGATGAATACTTTAGATTAAGTATTGTATTAATTTAATCAATCACACAGAAAAATAATTTTTTTTGATCCATCAGAAGTTGGAGCATGCCCCACCTGACACAATCACGAATTGTCAAATTGGTTGACTTCAAATTAGTTGGGGCTAATTTTGGTTATCAACGCTTTGGGCTAGTAAGCCTAAGATGCGACGAATCACACATGTCTCTTTTAATGTATCCCAATATAACCCTCCTTTAAGCCTTCTTCAGATCTATTGTAAGTTGGAGTACACCCCATGTGGCACAAACACAATGAGATTAGGACAATTTTCACTTTGTTGAGTTAATAAATCTAGGCTGAGGTATATTTTACTCTCATCCAGTATACTCAGTGCAACCGGAAGAGGTTCGTTGAACTTAGTTTGGTCCTATTCAAACCCTCCATAAGTTTGGCTTTGTCCATTGGCAGATGGAGTACGCCCTACATTACACTATTACAATGTGACCAGGTTGATTGATTCCACTCCAATCAAGGTTGTTCACATGATTTAATCTTTTAAGTTGATAATTCTCAGTTAAAGTAAAAATTCTAACAAAATTTTTCTTAGTTTGACTTATCACACATCAATGAGATTTTTTTTTCCTTCCTTTAGAGCCCGTCAATTTTGGTTGGTCTACATTCGACCCCAACAGAACTGATACCTTGACTGAATAAAACTACGATTGGTTTATGTTTATATAACTGCTCCTTAGAGCTAGTCATTGCCCGACTCTGTGTTATAATCTCATACTTGAAGTGAGATTGGACTAAATCACTGAAGAAAACTCTCAAAATCATCCATTAGCACCTGAATCAATTAGGACATGGGGTGACTTAACCTAAAAATTGCTAGCTAAGTATTTTCATCCTTAAAAAATGCCTAGACTTAGAAATGACATTACTTCATTTTGCCAGCATGAAGGTGAGTCCCAATAGAATCCTTCTTCGACATAAGATATTTAATAGTGGAATGATTAGTATGTACAATACATCTAGCTCCGATAAGATATGGCCTAAATTTATCAAAAGCCTATACTATTGACAATAACTCTTTTTCAATTGTTGTGTAATTAATTTGAGCTTCATTGAGAGTTTTACTAGCATAATATATAACTTTAAAAATCTTATCATATTTTTGTCCTAAAATAATCCCAACAGTATAATCACTTGCATCACACATTAAATTAAATAGTTTCTCCCAGTTTTGTGAAACAATGATGAGTGCAGTGATTAAATTTTCCTTTAATAAATTGAAGTTGTTTAAGCATTTACCATCAAAATCAAAATTCATTTCTTTTTCTAAAAGATAACATAGAGGCTTAGCAATTTTTTAAAAGTCTTTAGTGTACCTTCAGTAAAGTTCAGCATGTCCTAGAAAGCTTCTACTCCTTTTGTTGTAGTAGGAGGGTGTAATTCAACAATAACTTGAATTTTTGTTGGATCTACTTCCATGCCATTCTTGTATCCTAACACAATTCCCCCTACAACCATAAATTGACATATTTCTCAATTGAAAACAAAATTTAATTTTTCACAGTATTTTAGAAGCTTTACTAAATGATCTAAACTTTAATCAAAGGAGGTTTCAAAAACTGAGAATTTATCCATAAAAACTTTTATTCATTTCTCAATTAAGTCACAAAAAATAGACATCATACACCTTTGAAAAGTTACAGGTGCATTACATAAACTAAATTGCATTATTCTAAAAGCAAAAGACCCATAAGGACCAGTAAATATCGTCTTTCTTGATCCTCGGGAGCAATCGGTATTTGGTGGTACCTAGAATATCCATCCAAAAAGCAAAAATAGCAGTGTCCAGGTAGTATATCTAACATTTGGTCCAAGAAAGGTAAAGAAAAATGATCTTTTCTAGTGGAGATGTTTAATTTTCTTTAATCAATATAAATTCGCCATTCACTAACATATCTTGTTGGAATTAATTCATTTCTTTCATTAACGACTGCTGTTATTCCTCATTTCTTAGGAACATAGTGAATAAGATTAACCAAAGAACTATTTGAAATTTAATAAATAATTTCCGGATCTAACCACTTTAAAATTTCTTTCTTTACCAATTCTTTCATAATTGGATTTAATCCTCTTTAAGGATCTACCTTAGGTTTATGGTTATCTTCCATTAAAATTCTATGCATACAGATTGAAGGACTGATCCCTTTAATATCAGCTAATGTCCATTCTAAGACTTCTTTATATTTTCTCAATGTCTCTAATAATTTTTTTTCTTATTCTGCAGTTAAATCTGAGGATATCATAACTGGTAAAGTTGATGAGTTCCCCAAAAATGCATAGTTTAAATGAGTAGGGAGAACTTTCATCTCAAGTTCAGGAGGTTTTTCAATAGATGAAATTAGAGGTTTGCTATTCTCAGCAGTATCTAAAATTTCAAAGTTTTCCTGAAAAATAATTTGAATCCTTAGTGTTTATAATATTTGATTTATTTTCTAAATCACTCTCAGCTTCATTCTTCAATTCATCCTGATCTGTTATGACTTCATATTTTTGATTTAATATAACTTCACATCTTTATTGAAAATGATTAATAATCATATAATCAACAATGTCCCTTCTATAACATCTTTCATTCTTTCCTTTATCAGGATACTTCATTGATCTAAGCACATTAAATGCAACTTCTTGATCATTAACTCTCATGATTAGTTCTTCTTTTTACACATCTATAATTGCACGTCCAGTTGCTAAGAAAGGTCTCCCCAAAATAATATAACTTTCTTTGTCTTCTTCCATGTCCAACACAATGAAATCAATAAGGAAGATAAATTTATCCACTTTAACAATTACAACTTCTATAATAACATGAGATTAATACTTGCTCTTAAATCGTACAAGGCTTTTCCACAAAATTTTTCTCCAATTGCCATTTATATGGTGAAACTACCAAGTCTTTAAACTTTTGAGGAAGCTTTTTTTTGAATTATTGCACTGCAGTCTTCATTAAGTACAACAGTCTCATAATCTTTAAGCTTTCTTTTTTATTTAAAGTTTCTTTCATAAATTTAACATAAATTTACATTTGTTCTAAAGCTTATGCAAAATGAATGTTAATTATAAGCTTCTTAAATATCTCAAAAAATCTTAAAAATTGTTGATCCAACTTTTGTTGTCTTAGTCTTTGAGGAAAATGAGGTGGCTATTTTTCTAAAATAATTTTAGTTGGAGAAACGTGTGTTTCTACTTCCTTAGAAATATTTTCCTTAGGTTTTTTCAGTTTCTTCAATTTCTTTCTCAATTTTAATTTCTTTTAGAACTCCAACATTTAATTCCTTTTCACTCCTAAGTTGGACAACTTTAACTTGTTCTTGTTCTTTACTTTTTTTTAGATTTATCTCAACATTACTGAGAAGTGCTCTTTGGGGTCTATTGCTAAGTTTGTTAGCAATTTGTCCCAGTTGATTATCGATGTTTTGAATATCAGTACTTCGACTTTAAAATTATTTACCCATTTATAACACCACTTCTTCTATAAATAACTTCTTTTCCTTAAATTATTCATTGTTAAAACTAGGAGGAATAGAAGGTCTATAGTTAGAACTACCCTAGTTGTTCCAATTTCCTAATGAGTTTACTTGATTATTCCCCCATTGTTGATTTTCACCACTAGAATTGTTGTTCTAGTTAAAATTAGGATGATTTTTCCAACATGGGTTTAGTAGTTAGAATATGGGTAATTTGGTATATTAATAGCATTTATAGTTTCTAATGAAGTCTGTGAATCAATCATTTGTCCTAATGAGATTTCTTCAAGCACTTGAGGTGTTTGAGAAAAATTCATTCAAATTTGGTCAATTTTCTTAGATAATGCAACAACATGAGATGCAACTATTGAAATAGCATCATTATTATGAATACTGGTCACTTTCTTAGGATTTATCCTTTTTGAGGGCCATTAAAAATTGTTAGTAGTTATTTCTTCAATTAAAGCATCAGTTTCATTACATGGTTTAGACATTAATGAACCTCCAAAGGCAGCATCAATTATAGATTTAAGGGATCCTACTAACCCATTATAAAATGCTTGAATAATTAACCAGTGTGGTAATGCATGATGTGGACACTTTCTGAGTAATTCCTTAAATCTTTCTCAGATTTCGTATTTTGACTCTCTTTCATATTGAGTAAAAGAAGTAATATCATTTCTAAGTTTAACAGTTTTTGAAGGAGGAAAGTACTTAGCCAAGAATTTCTATGCTAAATCCCCTAAGTTCTAATAGATCAAGGTAATAATGAATTTAACCACATCTTAGCTTTATCTCGGAATGCAAAAGTAAGAAGTTTTTGTCTAACAACATCATTTGACATGCCATCATATTTAAATGTAGCACACAGTTTTAGAATACCCGCTAAATGTAATTTTGGATACATATACACCTAAAATATATAGTATTTTTAGACACATTTTTATACCTATTTTTTGAGATATTGCTCTTTAATAGAAGATATTTGTGTGTTTTTCTTTCAGGTATAAGTAAAAAGGTGAAAAATGCTAAAAGAAGTGCAAAAGAGTCTTAGGTGCAGTATCTTCTTTTAGGTGTATCTGTGTGCATTATGAAATTGTACATGTATTTAAATATGATGTTGGAAAACTGTTACAAATTTGATCCTTTTTAGAATCAAATCCTAAACCTTAAACCTTAAATCCTAAAACACTAACCCCTAAATTTGACGCTTACGCGGCGGTGAAACATAGAAGACAACGCCTAAGCGCCAGATGCAGCTATGTGACATTTTACTTCAATTTGGTGAATTTTGAAGAGACATTTGAGGCACCTGTTGGCTAAAGAGGATAGTTATGACCACTTGAAATGAAAATATGGTTAGAAGACTGGTGAAAGGAGGCATCCTTTGGAGAATTCATTGAATTTAAAAACATTTTGAAGAGTTATCAAGGCCCCTCTTAGAGATTTATAAAAGAAGGAAGTTGAAACTTTTTGAAGTGTGCTTGAAGTTCTGAAAAGTGCTTAAAAAAAGGAGAGATTTTTCAGGCACAAAAAACTTACTTTTTGTTTTTAGTTTTATTTTGAGAGTTAAGAGTATTGTAAAAGAGAAGAGATTCACTTGTAAGAGAGAAGAGATTCAAAGAAACTTCAAGAATTTGGTGGAGGATTTGAGATAAATTTTTATCTTTGTTTTAAACTATTTCTGGTTTTAATCGAGAGTTCTTGTTGGTTTGACAATGATTTCTACTTTTAAACTAAAGTGTGATTTTGTTTTCTCTATGAATTCTGAGTAGTTTTTTTTATCTTTCTCCGTAAAATGATAAGTAATTAAAGTGTTGGATGGAAGTTGTGGAGACTATTAATCTTTAATATTGGAAGAAGTTGTGATTATTTATTTCAATACACTTCATCTGACTCATCTAGATGTTAAAATTTATTTTTGAACATATAAGAACCAGACTGGTTTTGTCTCAGTTAGCAATTGAAAAGAATCACATGAGATTGTATGAATAAGAATGTATATTATATGGTTGAGTGCAAATAAATAAAGAATTAATCTTTGAAAGGTGTAGAATTAGAGGACTTTAGAGTGACAGACTAAAGCCCTCAACTTGGTTTATTGTCATAGGTTTTGATACAAGATGTTAGCCCCCAGATGGAGGGAATCAATGGAACTTTAGATTGAGGTCTAGTATCTTCCATGCCTAACCGATCTTCAGAACTATTCAAACTTTAAATTAGTCAATGTTATTTATAGCATCTCTCGTAAGGGTAAGAAATATTATTGTTTTTATTTGACACTGCACGATTTGCATACTTCTACAATAGAATTATTATACTTATTACTGATTCATGATGAGGAGAAATATATTTTTATATTCAGTGCTTTTCTTTTACATAAACTCAAGTTAGATTTAGAAGTTGTTATTGTTTTGTCAAAATATCAAAATTACCAAAAAAATTTGAATTTTGATTACTGTCAAATTATCTATAGTTTAGGTAATTGTCTTTTTAAAATAGAAGTTTGTTGTTTGATAGTGCATATTGCTAATTTTCCCGTGGGATCAGTATGCAAGGCTTAATAAAAAAGTCGTATATTATTTGATAACGATACGCATACTTGCATAGTATCCCAATATATATAAATTAAAAATTGAAACAGTCGGGATCAGATACTGAGATGGTGTTCCCCCAAACTGATTATTTTGCACCATATGTATAATTACAGTTTTAAGTTTGAACGTGTTAGCCGCAATAACAGAGGTTTGTATGCTTAAATGAATTTCATCTGCTGTAGGATTTACATAATCCTTTAAAGGTCTTGTATATTTTAATGTTCATTTACAATATTTTGGTTTTCATAATTGTTATGTGAAGTGTTCGTCATCTCTCATAAATTGTGAAGTTTTTTTTTTATTTTTAAATTCTTCTAATTGTTTGTTTTAATTCAAAATAATAGGGTACTAAACTTTTAAATCTTGAACTACGCATGCAAAATAGGAAAAAAATATAAAATAAAAAAGTATTATTAATTTTTTTATATTTTTGATTTTTTTACAAAATAACTATATATATA
>NW_018164474.1:1119173-1119938 GCF_001263595.1 Phalaenopsis equestris | reverse complement strand
TATATATATATATATATATATAATTTTCAGGTTTTGCAAATTTTTTTATATTTTTATAATTTTCACAAAATAATTAAGTGCTAAAATTGATTTTAATTTTTCCTAAAATATATTTAGTTCAAATAAAGTTTCTCAAGTAAAAAATTTCTTCGCTGTCCTCTACAACGGCGCCTAAAACTTGACTCGACCTGTAATTACACAATTATTTATATTCCAGAATATGACAAAAACTTAACCCAATTTATATTTAGCGACTAGTGCGACAAATATAATGTTTATAAAAATTAAAATAGTAGTTTTCACACTATGGGTACAACGTAAGTATATGTATCATTTCAAATAATATAAAGTTTTCCTTAAAAACCCTAGTATCGATCTCACGAGGAAAGCAGTAATTTTTTGTTTGTGACTAAGAAAAACCTTTACTTTAAACATTAGAATAAATTCTAGGAAAATATGACATTAATTCAGGTGCAAAATAAAGTTTATCAATTCTTACAAGTGCAAATTAAAAGTAAATACAGAGATTCAAAATTAACTAAAATTAGAAAATACAATATATTTAAAAAGACTTTCTTCTTGCAAATAATTCATAATCAGTGTAAGAATGCATATGTTTAGAAGTTTAACTGATGTAGTGTGATAAATAGGAGCAATCATATTCTTTAGCTCTTTCGAGCATAAAAAACATTAGTTAATCTAAAGTTAGTGTCGACATGTATAGTAGTGTTGGGTAGGTTCTAGCCTCTCACCTCTAGATTACCC
>NW_018164474.1:1118292-1119122 GCF_001263595.1 Phalaenopsis equestris | reverse complement strand
CAAATTTGAAAAGAAAATCGGGCCTATCACCATAGAAAAATCAATTCTACATCCATTAAATCTTATCTCCCTATCTATTTACACTCCCCATCGGGCGATCGTCATGACTCTTTCCAAAGTGAATTGTGGTACTCACTAGTTGAAGAAATCTTAGCCCTCTTGGGTCTGTAAATTTCTCAATAAATTTTAACAAAGCAAATGATCAGTTTACAAAGTAAATGAAGATCTGATGAGAATATCATCATAAATTTGTGGAATAAAAAGAAGTTCTAAACAAATCTACTCCACCACATAATTACTTCTTATTGCAAGGAGAAAGAGGAAAACTATTAAGAATTCATGGGGATATAGAAAAAAAAACATATCTATAAAACTTAAATCCAACATACAAAAGAAAATATACAAAAAATTATCTCAAATGTTTCTCCAAGCACTCCTTCAAAGTTCCTTGACTTCTCTAATTCCACAAGACCTTACAAGACTCACAATACTCCAGAATTACAAAAAACTTACAAAGACTCACTAAGGTGGCCGCCCACTCTAGATGGGATCCTCTCTTTCTCAAAATGACTCCAGACTCCTCTATTTCGTTCAAAATTAATCTCAATATATAGAGTTTCAAAAATCACCAAGGATTCCTTTAGACATGTTTTACATATTTTCAAAATTCATCCAAATTCAATGAAAATAAGTGTAACTGTTTGTGGCGCCTAGGCGCCAACTTAACTGTTTTTGGCAATAAACTTGATTTGGCCCATTTTGCTCATTTTTAATGTTTTTTTGCTCATTTTTTAGTCTTAAACTCTTTTTCTTGCACCAACAACAAAAAA
>NW_018164474.1:1073576-1118192 GCF_001263595.1 Phalaenopsis equestris | reverse complement strand
AAAAAAAAAATCAATAATTTTCTTTAAATGGAGGCATCTTTCTGTTGAATGCCCCACTAAATGTTAAAATTGCATATTTTAGATTTTGATTTGCAATATTGAGATTTTAGTTGCATTGGCCATCTAAGCGGCTCAACATTCTAAATATCTATTAAAATGTGCCTTAGATGTATATAATAAAGTGCAAATAGGTGACTCGTGTTGATGTTAATTTAATTAAATTGGTGAGAAAGGAACAACAGGTCTGTTGATTATCTCCGTTCTCTTTATTAGAGAAATCAATCAAAAAGGTGATTAGTGTTGATGTTAATTCAGTTAAATTGGTAAGAAAGGAACACCAGGCTTGTTGACTATCTCTATTTTCTTTATTAGAGAAATCAATCAACTTCTTATTATGATATATTTATTTATTTATTGATTATTTGAATTATTTTATTGGACACAAATTACTTTATTATCAATACTTTATGCTTTACATAATTAATGTGATTAACATATAACTAGAATACTTTTGCAACAATGAAAAGTATAACAAATTAGGGCAGAGACTTGCAAGAAAAATACCTTACAATAGTTTGGGATCTACTCTTAAAATTGATGAACATCAAACAAAAATTTTGAGTGAGCTCTTTAAGAGTGTCTCTCTCGTTCTTGTGAATACCAAGGAATAAGACGAGTAATGAATAATCATTATTTGCCATTGATAGAAAAATTAGTGACATTTGTAAGGATGTGAATAGTTTTTCTAGAGAAACGATATAACTAAATAGGGGATTAATTCTTGACCGTTACAACAAATACATGATAGATGAGGACATTAAAAACGCACTAAATATGTAATATTCTTATCATGGCTAACATGCTTATTAAAATAATTTGAACCTTACAATAATGGGATACTCAATATTTAATTAATTAAAATTGAAGACTCTTAAATAATGGTGAGGAATAAGATGATTCTAATCTCTCAAAAGAAATTTCTTTTGAATAAGACATTTAAGTTCATCTCTTATGACTTCATGAGGGCCACCAATAAAATGAGTTTGTATCAAGTTCAATAAGACTATATAGAGATTACAAGTAAATCAGGTTGAGAAGATCTTAATAAGTTTATAGTATTGGTGAAACATCAACATGACAATGAGGGAGCTATACTTAGGTGGTTTGAAATTAATTAGCTCTAAATTTCTATTAATTTTGTGATGTATAAACTTCATCCCGCCATCATGGTGTTATTTATTGGATAAATTCTTGGAATAATTGAAGGGCTAATGTCTATCATATGAAGATGATTCTCTAAAGTTAAGCATGGGTAACACTAATCACTAGTAGCATTATGTTACCCTTAACTGAGGAATTGATTGTTGGCCCTTAAGGAAATGATTGAAGAGTTAACATTGTCTTTATGCAAATTCTAGAAAAAAAATCACATGCTTGCTCTGACATGTTGAAATAATCCATTATGGAAATAAAATTACAAAATTATACTCTTTATCTTTGTTGAAGAAGATGTGATTGCGGGTATAGATTCTTTCTTAAACTCATACATATGTGATGGAGAATATTGGAGATGTACTAAAGGATTAGTCACCAAATATTACACTACCACAATTGGATGATGCAGGACAACAAATGTTGGTTGCATTGGATGATGATGGTAGAGAAACAATGGCTTAGTAACATTAGTTTTTCTTATTGATCATCGTGTTGATTATTAGATAAATTTTAGAGTTTTGAGACACTTATATTCTTTCCAATGTTTTATACCTTTCATAACAAAAAAATGAGGTCTACTCATAAATCTTTAGTGTTTTTGTTAATTATAGCCAAATTGTATACCACTATTAGATAATTTATGTTGATCCTCTTGATTATAAATCATTTCTTTAGAATTTAAGTGCCTTTATGATATCCAAAATGCATGGTCTAAAATTTGTTAAATTCCTTTTATTATGACACATCTTTTGATTATAATTAAGCATCATTCGAAGATCATTTGGTTCATAAGTTAGTACCATGAAGTTTTTATTAACATCAAAAGTTCTTGATTTGGTCTCATTTGAAGTCAAATCGGAGTTCAAAGCGCCATAAATTCATTTCTAAAAATGATCAATTTTACATCAAAACTCTTCCGGATACAAAAAGCTAGAAGTCAAATACTGCTGTTAGACTTTTAAACATGTGACAAAGCCCTTGTTGATGCATATTTAGCAATAAAAAATAGAATGTATAATAATTGCACAACTTAAATAAATATAAAACACATAATATCAATGTCATTAGTATAACATTGATTTTTCTACCAAAGAAATAAAAAAAAATAAGTAAATTAATTATTAAACATATATTTTAATTTTATATTAAAAATTAAACTTGTCACTCGCGCATTATTCACGATTTAGTGGTTGAAGGTGTAATCTTCCACTGTGAGATCACGAGTTCAAACATTTAATTCTAACATTCCTAATATTATTGTTTTACATCTTAATTTAAAAACACTTGTATTTAATTCTTAGTCAGATGTATATATTGAACGTTTATCATATCTTAAATGCGCCTTTGACATTAGAAATATGAATGGATATCAAATTTCATTTAATGAACGTAGATAATAAATAGATGTAGAACAAGTTTTAAAAGTAATTATTAGAAGTTACGGCGTTGGCTCCCATGATGCTGGAGCCATTAAAAGAAATAAATAAATAAATAAAAGGGAATTTCATAGATTCCGAGGTGGGCTGAATCGAAAGCCCTCATGGCGGCCGACCTCACGGCTTGGAACATGGGGACCGGAACTAACGCCGGTCGATCAGCGGTTTAGATGATCCGGTCCGGTCAGACCGGTTAACCTGGGCGTCCAGAAGCCTTACATGAACCTAACCCTAGGGTTAAATATCCGCGCCTGCCACCATTTCTCAATCTCTCTGGCCAAGTTCGGGGAGCAAAGCGCCTCCATTTCGACGCCCTTCTCCACCACCAGCTGCTGTTCTCTCCATTTCTCCCGCGAGGAGAAGTGAAACAAGACACCCTAGGATTGCTCCCTGGTCCTGATTCCTACTTCAGATCACCAGACAGGGATTCCTATTTTCCATTCTCAGCGGCCATGGACCTCCCAGGCCTCGCTCTCATTCTACAGGCTGCGCTGAGCCCCAATCCAGAGGAGCGGAAGGCAGCAGAGGATAGTCTCAATAAGGTAATCACCGATCATTTTCCTCTTATCTTAATCGTCTGCAACGATTGAATGATCGATAACTGTGCTAATATGATCAGTCTTTTGAGCTTGGTCTATGTGTGCTGTTTTTGTGTGATTCCATTTTTCACTATAATCCAATTTTCAGTGGATTTTTGTAAAAGATGTTGATGGATTTCGTTGTATTAATTCTCTTGCCTTTATTATGAAATAATCAACGGATTATTGAATTTCTATAATCAAGCAATATATGAATTTATAAAATTTATTGTTAGGACACTGCTTGTTTTTTTCTTTCCATGGCTTTTATTGAATCGTGTCAAATTATGGCTGCACATCGCTGTATTTTTGTGAGAAAAACTATTGAATGAGCTTCAGCTGGCATAGAATCTCCTGCTGGCGCACGGTACATTTCGTCTCCATATGTTCTAGAACCATCACTATACTGTTTCACATTTCAGTTTCAGTACACACCGCAGCATTTGGTGAGGTTGTTGCAGATCATAGTGGATGGGAATTTTGATTTGGCAGTGCGACAAGTTGCAAGCATTCATTTCAAGAACTTTGTGGCTAAGAACTGGTCACCTGATGAGCATGGTAGGGACCATAAATTATGATTTAGCATCATATAATTTTGCATTGTAAGAAATTTTAGAAGTGTTAATTTTATTTACACATGCAGGCGAACCTCAAATGATCTCAGCCACTGATAAAGGCATTATCAGGCAGAATATTCTTGGTTTCATTATTCAAGTTCCTCAACTGCTGAAGTATGTTTTTGATTCCAATACATAACTCCATTTAGTTGTACAGTTTCAAGTATGTTAGCATTTGAAGTTTCTAAATTCTGCAATGCCTCACCCTAAGTGCTTTCTGATTTTCGCTAGAGTGATGAGTAATGCATATAAACAGAGTTTTGATTTCCATTTCAAACCATTTTGTGGACTTTTTATCAATATAAGCTGATCTGAACAAATGATAACTATAATAATAATATAATTACATCTTTAAAAAAATGTGCTTTCTGATTCTTTCCATGCCAATCAGTACTGTTTTCGGGCACATGATTTTACTACTAAATTGTGCACACCATTGTTTCTTCCAGCTTAACATTTTAAATGCTTTCCTCCCAACCACTTTAAAATAAAGAGAAAGAAAGGTGGCTTAATACATTTTTTTATTTATGCCTCACACACTAACAGACACTCATTATGTGTTTATCCTCGTGATATAGGGTAGTTTAATACTTTTGTATCATTATACTCTTCTTATCCATATTTTTACATCACACTCTCAATTGTATGATTTAAGTGCAGTAAACTTTAAGTGTATGGTTATCTTGAATTTATGTAAATCGGCTTGGAATTCATTGAACTAGAATGGCATTTTGGCTAATCTTCTTACGGATGTTAATGTTATGAAAATTTTGTCTATTTTACATTGTCTGATTTACTTATACAGTCTCCTGCTATATGACCTAAAATTTTATTTGGGTTATGCTATCCATTAATTTTTTCATTTTCTACAGTTTCCTGGTATTAAATATCTGTAACTGAATTTAATACAGAGTGCAACTTGGTGAGTGTCTTAAAACAATCATCCATGCTGATTATCCTGAACAGTGGCCAAATCTTCTTCACTGGATTAAGTGTAACTTACAGTTGCAAGACCACCAAGTTTTTGGAGCACTGTACGTTTTGAGGATTCTTTCTAGAAAATATGAGTAAGTTAACTCCTTATAATCTGCAGATTCCATTTTTTTTGCATAGTTATGTTTTCTAAATTCGTAACGCTACTCTCTTTACTCTGCAAACGTATGATATACTGCTAGCATTTTATCTGTAAACCCAATTCTCTACAAAATTTTATGTTTTTTTTTTTCAAAAGCGCAACATCCATCCATAAATTCAAGGCTTCTTATCTTAATCCGTGAATAATAAAGCAAATTTTTTACAAAATTTCTTGTTAGTGTAGTATTAATTTAATTTAATATCCTAATAGATTGTCTAGGTTATGAACTATGGATTCCTATTTTTATATTTTGTGTACTCTATTCAAATTAAACGTAATTAGCATTTATTTGCATTGTTTTGATTTTCGATGGTTAAGACGTATTACAAAGATTTCTTATAATCAATTTGGATTTATGCCGGGCAGGTCTACTATGGAAGCTATACACTTATTGAGAGATTTGATGGAGAAGTTCAGAGATATTAAGGATTATCTACATATGATTTTTATTGATTTAGAAAGAGCTTACCATATGGTTCCTAGAGGTATCCTTTGGAGAGTTCTTGAGAAGAAATGTGTTGATATGACTTATATTCAAGTCATTAAAAATATGTATACAAAAACTGTTACTTTTGTTAGAATAGAAGGAGGATTGACCAAATATTTTCCTATTTCTGTTGTTTTACATTAGGGATCGACTTTAAGCCCATATCTTTTTGCTTTAGTTATGGATGGTTTTATTGGACACTTATAGGAGGATGTACCTTTGTGTATGCTTTTTGCTGATGATATCCTTCTCGTGGAAAAGACGAGAAAAAGCTCAGGAAAAACTTGAATTATGGAGGTCTACCTTGGAGTCTAAAGGCCTTTGTTTGAGTAGAACTAAAACTGAATACATAGAAAAAACTGAATACATAGAATGTAATTTTAGTAGTAGTAGCTCTAGTAACAAAAATGTAACTATGGGTGATCAATTGTTAAAAGGTGTGAAAGCTTTAAATATCTCGGGTCTATTGTTCAAAGTGATGACAATTTTGATGGGGATGTTATTAGTAGAATTCAAGATGGTTGGTTGAAGTGGAGGAATGCGTTAGGCCTATTGTGTGATAGAAAAGTACCGCTCAGACTGAAAGGAAAATTTTATAAGATGGTGGTGAGAACTGCAATGCTTTATGACGCTGAATGTTGGCCTTTAAAAGAGAAGCATAAAACTAAGTTAAGTGTTGCCGAGATAGAATGATTAGGTTGATGAGTGGCTTTACACTAATAGTCAAAATGTGAAATGAATATATCCGTGATAGGGTTGATGTAGCTCCAGTGACGAACAAAATTAGATAGAGTCGTCTTAGATGGTTTGGTCACATTAAACGTAGACCATCTTAAACCCTAAACCCTAAATCTGATTAGAAGAGTAGATGTTTTAGATTTGACTTATGTTAAGAAAGACAGAGGTAGACCTAGGATGACTTGGACATATTGTATAAAAATGATATTAATGATATTAATTTATTAGAATATGAAAATATGACACTAAATAAGACGCAATGGAGAAAAAGGATTAATGTAGCCGACCGCACTTATTGGGATAAATGTTTGGTTGTTGTTGTTGTTGTTTTGATCTTTGATGGTCTTTGTTTTAAGCAATGCAAAAAAGTAGTTTTTTTGACAGGGTATTTTAACTATTAAGGGTGGTGTAATTTATCATCATAACTTGCCTTTTGTGTGTGAAAATAGTCTATTCTCTTTGCAATTAATTTTTTATGTTAGTTCATTCAACTCCGTGGTTGAGATTATTGATGCTGATCTGAAATCTAAGAACAACTTTATGATTTAATTTGACATCTTTATTAATTGATTGATTTTTCATCAGATTTATTGAAGAAATAGATGCCTTATAAAGCCTTACATTAACATAACACGTCACATAACATTTTTGAAATCAAATCAATTAAATTTGTTCTAAATATCTTCTTGCACATGCTCAAAAATTTTAATTTCATTTGAGTATTATTCACTTGAAATTAATAAGTCATCAATCTCACTATTTAGATTATCAATTACAGCATTAAATTTGTACATTGATAAATGATTAAATATTCATTGAAGTTTAATAAAATTTGGCAGCATATTAGTTTTATGTTGAAATTTAAGTTGAGCAGTCTTGTTTTTTTAATCATATGTTTGCGATTAAAAGACAAGTTAAAATTAAATCTTGTGGAAAAGTATCTCTCTCCTTGTAAAAGGATATTAGTCTATCCTTAAAGATGTGCGTATGTGCGTGCGTGCGTGCGTGTGATGGAAAATGCATTTTATCTGTATAGCTTGGACAATGGCAAGGATTTGTTCTTTTTATTTATAACTTTATTTACCTATTTATTAATTTTTTTATCCAAAATAATGAATGCATGGATAGTTGAGTTGTTGAATTATGCTATTACTATAACTGGTGTAATGTTTAATGCAAAAGTGACACATAATTATTCATTTGATATTTGAATTGTTCACTAACATTATATTTTAATTTACTACAAAATAATTATTTGTTACTTCTGATTTCAACTATGTTTTTTTTTTGGTTTTTTTTTTTTCAATTCTAAGGTTCAAATCTGATGAGGAGCGGTCACCAGTGTATCACATTGTCGAAGAGACATTTCCTCTCTTACTCAATATATTTCATAAACTTGTTCAGATCACTAATCCTCCCATTGAATTAGCAGACTTGATCAAACTTATTTGCAAAATATTCTGGTCATCAATATATGTAAGTTGGCTGTTATATATGCCCAATCAGTATTCATTACTATGTTATTTTGAATTTTTTGATGGATAAATAATGCCTTCATTGTTTGAAACATGCTCTTTTTCTTGCTATGAATATCTTCCCCAGTTAGAGATACCAAAACAGCTTTATGATCCCAATGTCTTCAATGCTTGGATGGTGCTTTTCTTGAACATTTTAGAAAGGCCTGTTCCTTTACAAGGTCAACCAACCGATCCTGAGCTTAGGAAGTCTTGGGGATGGTGGAAAGTTAAAAAATGGACAGTGCACATATTGAACCGTCTTTACACACGGTTTGTGCTTCTTTTTTATCATCAATATAGTTAAGAAGATTTTTTTATTTAATGAACAAATAATTGTTTTGCTCAGGTTTGGGGACATTAAGCTTCAGAATCCAGAAAACAAAGTTTTTGCTCAAATGTTTCAGAAGAATTATGCTGGAAAAATTCTTGAATGCCATCTACGCTTGCTTAATGCTGTTCGTACTGGTGAATACTTGCCTGATAGGATTATTAATCTTATCCTTCAGTACCTTAACTGCAGGTAGGCCTTCAATTATTCTTTCATTCCAACAATGTTAAAGTTGAAATCATCTAATCTTTACAATCATTTTTTGTTAGTTACTAAGTTTACTCTTTTGATTGCTTTGTATGCAAAGTTTTGTGTATGTGAAGAAAAATTAATGGCCATAACTACACATACAGTTGATTGTTCCATTTCATTCATATTTTTATATGTTTTTCATTGATTTTTATTTCCTTGGACAAATTTCATTGATCAATTCCATCCTTTTTTTCATTCTCTTTGAGGATTTGTTTCTTTAATTACTTTGCGTGAAACATATCAATTTTATTGAATCTGAGCTAGTAAACCCTTCTTTGATTTTGTAACTTTTTCAACCTGGTATCATACTAAATTGTAATTGTGTTTTCGTAATTTTTCTTTTATTAATACTGACAAGTTAGGCTATTTAGTAGTTAGTTTTTTTTGCTAGAAATAGATGTAGAATGCTAGTAAAATTTGTGTTAGTGGGTCCTCCCTCTGAAGGCTGATGCAATTCCTGAACACAATCAACAAAACAAGAGGTCAACAAATCATCATCCTAATGCTTTATTTCTTTTCCATGAAAACCCCTTGATGCTTAACATAGTCCATGAACTTGGAAGGTTACTAAGAATTTCAAGTAATCAATAGACTATTTTAGGTTGAGGAGAGAAGACTGGGAGGAGGGTTTTTCTCTCTTTTAAGTGGAGAATGAGAAATAGAAACCTCCTCCTTATAGAACATAAGGGGTTAAAGGTGGAGGTTCGTTTGCAACTATTGTTTAAATGGATGGGTGAAGTGGGGGTGGGGCAATATTGCATCTTCGAGATTTGTGTTGGTCTCAGAAATGCCCATATGAGGGTATTTTTGTTAGATGAATAAGATGCAAGGACATCTTGCCTTTAAAATTTGTGTTGGAGCATTTTTTGCTTGGGATTGATGGAGAGATGCCTTAAATAGCTTTAAAGCTGTGTAGGCAATGATTTTTGGTGTGGTGTTGAGGGGTGGGGGGGTGGCGGGATTTGTATTGGTCTCAAAAATGCCCATAAAGGGTAATTTTGTTAGATGAATAAGAAGTAAGGACATCTTACCTTTAAAATTTGTGTTGGAGCATTTTTTTCCTTGGGATTGATGGAGAGATGGCTTAACTAGCTTTAAAGCTGTGTAGCCAATGATTGGAGGGCTATTGGACGTATGAGAGTGGTAGTGGGCTTGATCTAAATTTGGTCGTTAGAAATTGGTTTACATATCAATGTTCAAGCATTTTTGAAAGTCTTCACTTATTTTGAAGTGATCTAATGAGCAAGGTTTGAAAGTAATATCATTTCACTCTGATCCTATTGCGTTGAATTTGCAGAAGTACAAATTTGTTGCAATTTCCTAGGTGACCAATATTAATTGGTTTTTCTATTTTTGCAGGCTGTTCGTATCAGGTAGCAATTATGAGTTAAATTTGGTTTTAGTAGAGTCTATTAATCTTTCTGGTTATTTGGAGAGTGTTAAATCACGAAAACTATTTACTGGACAGTATATTGAATATGAATTAAATACTAAAAATTGTCAAGAAACCTTCAAAAAAAGATTTGCTGATTCATCGACACATTGTAATTTTATACAACATTTGAAATTTTAAATACACTATTTTTTGTATAGTGTTGCATATCGTCGTTGGCCGCCGTCATCGACTCCCAACAACCCGCTTGTGAGTCTTTGGCCATTGTCACTCGTCGCAGTGTGTTGTCTTTGTCTGCTGCCTTCTCCGTAGTACTCGTCGCAGTTTGCCGTCGTGACCCATTGCATCTGTCCCCTGCCACTGTAGCCACCGCCACAGCAGCCGCACCTGTTTCCCCACCCACTCGCCTGCCGCTACCGTTTTTCTGCTTTGCACGTTGTTGTCGCCTAGCACACCCCATTGCTTGAACCCCTTTGTGGCTAGTCATCTCCCTTCATCGATCACAACCGTCTGCTTCGTTGCCGCCTTCGGCCTACCACCATTGTCTACCGCCCCTTTGCCACATGTCATCGCCAGCCGCAGTCGTAGCCATTTACCAATCACTTATTTTATATTGATTTAGTTTTTCTTCATATCAGACAAAAAATATAAGGTCATACATTTATTTTATATAGAACCAAACAAATTAAAAGTTTTTCAAATATAATATATTACCTTTATATTACATTTTTTTTACACTATATTCCTAAGAGCCCTAAAAATAAATTAAAATTTTTATTTAAATATGAAATTGTATAGCACACTACGCCTTTTCTCCCGTGCTTAATTGTTTCGTGATTCTAAAGTTGAGTAAGACAAACTATACTTTATGTTATTCTATTTATGTTGAAGCTTAATTTTCTTTAATTTTATGTCGACCAACTCCAAGATAGTTGACATCATTGGTCAATATTTAGTTGCGTGCATAATGGTTTGATACATATATTTTTATGCAAAATGCTTGTTGGTAGTGCCTTCCATTTCTTTTTATGAAGTCCTAGTTCACATTGTCGTATGGAGTACTTGAAGCATCTTAGAATTAGGTAGGCATTGGACATGCTATTCTGCATTCACTTCAAATTGGCATACTGAATATAAAGTACAAAGCTGAAATAATTCAAACGCAAAATCTTATGCTTTCAGACTCTGATATATTTAGATACTTTGATTGATCAAGCATTCAATATTCATTTAATGTTGTATTTTAATCTATGAGGAATATTTTGTGGAGCTTTTAAAATTTTGCTATTTATTAAACTATTGCAAATGCTTACATTTGCAACACTATCATTCAAATTTTGAAAAGCACACCAAGACTCTAACTTCTATATTTTGTTTTTCGTTGAATCCTTATTGAATTGGTCATGACACACAAAAAACACTTGTTAATTTTTAATTTTCATAAAGCAAGCGAGCCGAACACGAATAATTTTTTGAGCTATATTTATAAACTAGCCAAAGAAGAACAAATATTTGTTTTTTCGTCATTTATTCCTGTTCGACTTGTTTTGGCTAACTAAATAATTAAATATTAAAATTTTGTTTACTTCATTTTTATATTAATTTTTTTACATGTATTAAAAAATGGTAAATATAATTATAAAAAAAATATAACTTTAGTTGTTAAATATGTGGCAAGCGGAGACAGTTACTGTAGTTGCTATAGTAACTGCGACCCCCTTTTCTGTTTAATCCCTTTTCTTTCCTTTCTTGTCATTTTCTGATGATTTCCTATTATAATTACTTTCCTTACTATTCTCCATGCCTATGATATCTTTTTCCTATCCTACTCTTTACCAATTTTATATACTAATCCCCTCTTTATATAGGTGTTGTTTTTTGAGGTTATGGGGGGTTTTGATGAATGCTGATTTCAATTATTGTCCTTGAGGCGTTCTGTTCCTCTGGGAGCTGTACCAGACGACGAGAAGGTGCTCTGACTATTGCTCGACATCGACGAAACATTTATCATTCATAGCCATTGGCCCTGCTTCCAGTAGTCGCAAACCACTCTAGCTTGCAACCAACTTCATTCCTTGTTGCTGTTCGACATTTCCTACAGCTATTCTGCTGCTGCCTAGTCGCGCCAAAACCCTCCCTGCTGCTGTTTGACGCTTCCAACAGCTGTCCTGTTGCCGACAATCAGGCTGACTCCTTCCTCACTGTTGTTTGGCGTTTTCTACAGCTGTCCTTGCGCCCTCCAACAACTGCAACCACTTCCCTACAACCGCCAACCACCTTCCAACCTGCTTTTAGCAACGAAAACCATTTTCCATCAGCCGCCACCGTCCAACAACCCCGTATTCGTTTTCACCCGCATATATCTTTTATTGTTTATGTTGTTTCTATTTGTTTGTTGTTGCTTTGTGCTTTTTCAAGTGTCATGTTTGTAATCTATTTGAAAGTCATTAATAATAATTTGTATTTCCATTGTGGTTTGGGTTTCCTCCAATATCATTTGGTATCAGAGTTAGCCCAACTCTAATCCTATTATTGGGTTCCCTAGCATTCGGCCCCACCCAAACCACTTCCTACCAATGTTTTTCTATCCTAAAAGCTTCAACGGATGAAGTCGTAGCTCCCCAATCCTTAAAGATTGACGTAGGGCTACATTGCCCGCGGTACTCTAGCATTGACAGCACCACGAACGAGGTTACAATAGCTGCTACAGTAACCGTGCCCCCCCTCTTTTTCCTATTTAATCCCTCTTCTGTCCTTCATGATGATTTTCCATTATAATTCATTTTCTTTTCTATTTCTTTCCTATTCTTCTCCTTGCCTATTATATCTTATTCTTATTTTACTCTTTATATATTTAATTTACTAATTCTCTCTTTATATAGATGTTGTTTTCTGAGGTTAGGGAGGAGTTTTATGAGTGCAGATTTCCGAGTGCTGCCTTAGAGGCGTTCTTCCTCTCCGGGAGCTGTACCCGAAGAGAAGGTACCTGGCTATAACTCGTCCGTAACAGTGACCGTCTACATGGGTATGGGTGGTGCTTCTACTGTAACTCGACTCCGATGAGACATGTATTTTTTTGCAACCCATCGGCCTCGCTTTCAGCAGCCGCCAACCACTCGACCTTGCTGTCATCTTCATTCACTATCGCTGTTCGACATTTCTTGCAACTATTCTGCTGTTGCCAGCCGTGCCAACCCTCCCTGTTGCTGTTCGACATTTCCAACAGCTGTCCTGTAGCCGCCAGCCTCGCCGACACCTTCCTCGCTGCTGTTTGGTGCTTTCCGCAGTTGTCCCTACCAACCACAGTTCCTTCCTTATAGCGGCCAGTCACCTTGTAGCCTTCTTTTAGCAACCACAACCATTTTCCATCAGCCGCCACCCCACTGTCCAACAACCTTCATCCTCGTTATTACCCGCGGATATCTTTTATAGTTTATGTTGTTTGTGTTTGTTTGTTACTTTCTGTTTTTTGAAGTATCATGTTTGTAATCAGTTTGGAATTCAAAAATAATAATTTGTGTTTCCGTTGTGGTTTGGGTTCCCTCCGGCACAAGGCCAATAGCCATAATTTCATCGGTTGCTTGCCTTGGATCCTGCCTCATTCTGTCTTATGTTTAGTCCCAAATTGTCTGGAAAAAACTCTAATTTAAGATCTTATTTAAGTGTAAAAATAAAAGCAAAAGTATAGTTTTCTTCCGGCGATTAAGAAGCGGGAAAGTTTAAGATTTCCCATATTTTGGGAAATATTTAAAAATCTAAATTTTATTGTTTTTAGATTTCCCATATTTTGGGAGATATTTAATAATAAAAATTCTTTTGGAGCTAAATGAGTTGAAATAAATTAAATATGTACAAAATTGAGTCAAATATGAACTACTTCGACAAATTCGAATATAAATCAAATCAAACACAAACAAGGATATTAATGAGCTATTTCGAACAAGAGCTAATTTTGAATACAAAAATTTTGAACGAGCCGACACGAACAGGTTTTGAGCTCGCTCATGTTCGTCTTGTTTGCACTCCTAGATCTCTACCAGATTATGAAGCAACACAGGAGCTTTACGATGTGATCCAAAAACAGTTTCAATCATTCCAGCTTAAGAAGAAGGTGATGTTGTGGGTGGGGAGTATTGTTACGCTGATTTATGAGGGGCCGGCTGTTAGGCTAGTTCAGGTGGGACCGGCTGTTTCCAGGAAGGATCCGCCCAGCCAAGCCGACTGGCTGCCTGGGAAGTTTCCAGCCCCCGGGCGGGGCCATCAAGCCAATAATAATGTACTCGAGATGAGGATTTAAGGAGGGATTTGGGAGTAAAGTTCGAATTTATTTTGGGGGTGTTTTATTAGGGCTAGTCACCCTAAGGTTTGATCTTAGCGGCGTCTAGGGTTTGTGAAGAGCTGATTTGTCTCTCGAATTGTTGAATCGCCCTTGTATCTTGTTCGTTTGCTTGGATATTAATAAAATTAGCCTGAATCTGTGTGTTATTGCTTATTTCTTGCAATTTGTTTGCTGTTTTCGGCTCTAGGGCAGATCACATTCTTTGGCTTCCTTTATCAACCTTGAATGGTTGGTGGTTTAGCATCAGCAATAGTTACCTTCCACTGTTATGCATTATCCAATTTCACAACTTGCTTGTGGTTATGTTTTTGTTCATATGGCAGTTTGATGGAAGAACTTGGAACTGAATTGGAAAATGATTTATTCAAAATGTTCACTATTATTGTCTAGGAAATTGAATTTGTTCTAGGTTTGCTTCCTTCTAATATATTCTTTCTGACTCATTTGAGAAAGCTTTTTAGCTTGGGTGATACTCTTGGTACTTGATATGATTTTGCTGCAGTTCTGTCAAAATTTTTGGTACAAAGTTGTGAACCATTTGTTATTGATGTGTTGTATTAGAACTGTACATAGGATTTGTGGCAAATTTGATTTTCTATCTTCTATCTATATCTATATATATATTGATTGTGTCACCAACAAGTCAAGTTGATCGATATTTATTCTTTTTCAGTATTTCAAGAAGTAGCATGTATCAGCTGCTGCAACCACAATTGGATATGGTTCTTTTTGAGATTATATTTCCACTAATGTGCTTCAGTAACAATGACCAGATATTGTGGAATGAAGATCCTCATGAATATGTTAGGAAAGGATACGGTCAGCTTTCTTTCACACACACACACACACACACACAGATATATAATAGCAAAAGGACTAAGCTTTGCCAACACATCAGACTTCTTTTATCCCTCAATCTCCTTACCAAGATATAGTTTTTCAGATAAAAGGAAGAAACTGTCGAAACTCATTATTTTAGATATTATTTGAATGATGCTTTTGATATTGATTTTCCTTTGTAGATATTATTGAAGATCTGTACAGTCCAAGGACGGCTGCTATGGATTTTGTAAGTGAATTAGTGAGAAAACGCGGTAAGGGGAACCTTCAGAAGTTTGTTCAGTTCATTGTGGAGATATTAAGGAGGTAGTTAATTTTTATAGGCTGTTGTATTAGATGCACCATCATTTTTATTGAGGATTTTAACTTCTGTGCGCAACTATATTCAGATATGATGAGGCAAGTATTGAGCTAAAACCATATCGGCAAAAGGATGGCGCTCTTCTTGCAATTGGAACATTATGTGATAAATTAAAGCAAACTGAGCCATATAAGTCAGAACTTGAGCGTATGTTGGTGCAACATGTCTTCCCTGAATTTACAAGTCCTGTTGGATACCTTAGAGCTAAGGTGGTTGAATTTATAGCATTCATGAGACCTTTGCTTTTCAGAAGTTGCCTATCTTCTTTGCAGATATCATTTTTGTAATTTGTTTTGTTAATTGGTTTATAGGCAGCATGGGTTGCAGGTCAATATGCATACACGAATTTTTCAGATCAGAACAATTTTCGTAGAGCATTGCATTGCATTGTTTCTGGTTTGAAGGATCCTGAGCTTCCAGTTCGTGTTGATTCTATTTTTGCATTACGTCCTTTTGTTGAAGCATGTAAAGGTACAATAAATTCATCTATTTTTTGTGGTGCTAACTTTTTTCTTTTCAAAATATACCCTGATGATAAACTAATTTTTGTTCAGATCGAGATGAGATTCGTCCCATGCTTCCTCAATTACTTGATGGTATGTGCTGCACTCTTAATTCAGTGCTTATGATTATATGGATTGCATGATTTGCGCATTCCTTAATTTCCAGATTTCTTTAAACTTATGAATGAGGTTGAGAATGAGGACCTTGTATTCACCCTTGAAACAATTGTTGATAAGTTTGGTGAAGAGATGGCACCCTATGCTCTTGGATTATGCCAAAATTTGGTAAGTCTAGAATTCTTACTTTAGTGCTTTATTTAGGTTAAGTATATTTGTTCATTTTATTCAAGTTATGTTTAGGCTGCTGCATTTTGGAGATGCTTGAATGCATCTGAAACTGATGATGATGGGGATGACTCGGGCGCACTCGCTGCTGTTGGCTGCTTGCGTGCTATAAGCACAATTCTTGAATCTGTGAGCAGGCTTCCTCATCTTTATGTCCAGATTGAGCCTACATTGTTACCAATTATGCGGAAGATGTTGACTACAGATGGACAAGGTATCATTTTTTAGTGACTGTAAATTGTATTCTTCTTTGCAACATCAAGGTGATCTCATTCATAATGTCATCTAAGTATTTATTTATTTATCTTTTTTTGTTTAACAAATTGAGAGGTTTTTTTTTAAAGAAAATTTTTACTGTGGAATTCCTTGGATGATTTGCGTTTCTTACCAACTTGAATGGTTTGTATTCATTCCTATACAAAAAGTACCATTTGATTTCTACAGATCATAGAATTTTTTATGACCTAAAATACTAAAGTTTTATTAGGTTCAATATTTTCTTGGATGTAGTGTTGTGCTATTTTTTTGGAAGAGATGTTTTTTTTTTTTAGTGTAATTTCTCAGAGGTAATTCATATAATGTTAGTTGCCATGATTGAGGTAATCTAAATAGTGGCTAAATGGGACGCTTTTTTTATTATTTTAACCTTGTTCGGTAAAAAGAAAAAAGAAACAAAATAGGAAATGTCATAAAGGCCATTAATTATTCTAAATAAAGCTGTATTCCTTAAGAGAATATTAAATCGAAAATCTACATTTGAAAGATAACAAACACTGTTATGTGAGCATCATTGCCATCCAGTATTCCACATAACAATAATATCTATTTACCGTTAAACAAAACAGGCCTTAAATCTTTTTCTTATAGGTTTATTGCTTTGGAGATAGCGAAACTTTCTTTTTCAGAAAATAGGTGTATTTTTACCATATATCTTGGTAGTTGATTTGATCATGGAGCAGTTTTGTTGGGATCTGCATCCCTTTGCCTGGGCTGTACGCCATTGAAGGCAGAAATTGGTTTGGCTCTCTGTGTGCTGTTGTTGTTGTTTGGTTTGGCAGACACTTTTGTTAATCGATTCTGAAATGGAAGCATAGCTTAAGGACGTATATGAATCCATAACATTTGAGTTTAGATCGGTGATGAAGTTGGAAACAGCGTGGATGAAAAATGTCACGTTTCTTTGGCTTAGTGCATTTTGTTAATGTTTATAATGTAAGTATTCGATTTTTATGGATGTTGCATGAATATGACTTTTTCTGAACAACTTATGTGGAAGGTAATTTCTAAGTATCATGTTCTTTGAATTCTATCGAGGTTTTGTGCTCAAATTGGTTTGTTGTAATATGTTCATGGAATAAAACCGATATATATGTAAATATATGACACCCTGTATATTAAAACTTAATGCGAAGATGGGATAATAATCTTGTTTTTTAACGTCTTAATTTTACAATATCATGTTCCCTTAGAAATGCTCAATGATGCTTATTTTTCAAAGTGTATTATCTGATTTTTCCTTGTGTACGCGTTATTTCAGTTTGGATAGTTCTTTTGCTTTTCTTTTTTAAAATTGCTTATGTACTATTCAAGCTAGTGCACATATTTTTAGTTTTTTTTTTAAAATCTGTAGCCATTATTAATTTTTTTATTTATTGGCATGCTTTCCAGATGTTTTTGAGGAGGTTTTAGAAATGGTCTCCTACATGACGTTTTATTCCCCATCAATATCTTTGGAGGTGTGGTCTCTATGGCCTCTTATGATTGAAGCACTCAATGATTGGGCTATAGATTACTTTGATAGTGAGTCTATCTATCAGATATGTGACCTTCATTTCTGTTCTTTTGGTTTCTGTTCAATTTGTTTCTTCTTTACTTAAAATTTTGCATCTTATGTTTTAAAATGTGAATCAAGCTTGTGGTTTGTACTTATTTATTTACAATTTTGTTATGCATCGGTCGTCTCACTTTTTATTCATATCTTGTTTGAAAAAAAAATTGCCTTTTCTTTAATATCTTTTTCATAATTGAATGCTTTTATCATGCATGCAGCAACATGCATTCAAGTTATTGGCTCATTTATAAATGGTCATTGCTAGTGTTGTAGTGAGTTAATGCTCTAACTAGACTTACTTCCATCTTTTCATTCGTTATCTCAGTCTAATTTCTTATAAATATTGTCTTATTTGAACATCTCTTGTGCTTTACGTCAGATGTCAACAATTATGAAGTTCCCTGGACAAACTCTTAGAAGGAATACAGTTTAATTTTATTTATAAAACTGCAGAAGGCCTCTGGACAATGGTTCTTGTTTATTTCTTTTAGTTGGGATATGACTAGTGACAATGATGTTGATTATGAAAGTATTTTTCTAATAAATTTGTGACTAGAACATGAGTTTCCCTTGTCAGCATAGTCAAGCGCATATTGACTTGCTTTATTATATTTTAATTAAATTTTAAAAAAGGCTAGGAAGTAGTGCATTTTCTTCCTATTCTTGTTGCCTTGCTTTGGTGTTGCCACAAAAGAGCCTTCCGAAAGGTAGCATGGTATGTGCCGAACCTAGTGATTTTCGTGTTTGTCTTCAAATCTTCATTTTTCTTGGATCCTCCTTTATCACCATGTGATTATGCTATTCTTGAGCTTTAATACCCAGTGACTTACACGGTAGAAGAAGTTAAAATTAAAGATATGTCTGCCTTCCTTGTGCTCTAGGTATCAATTTTTTAATAAAATTTTGAATGACATTTTTTGCAACAATGACCTCCTCCCTGGCTTATTCTTAGTGGCTGTTTGGTTAGATGGATTTGTGGTGTACTGTAATTCATTTATAGGGATTTGAGAAAATCATGTGTTTAGTATGAAGAAGTACAAGTATAATGTAAAGTTTCAATGAATTTGAAGTTCACTATTTAGTTCATTTTAGTTGAATTTAGAAATCGATAGATTTAATTGAATTTGAATTATACTGTAAATTGTTATCAAACTGTAACTCGCCGCCGCCGCCCTCCGCCGTCACCGTCGCCTCCCACCACCGCTGTCGCTGCATCCCGCAACTGTCTTCACTGGCCGCTGCCCACCTTTGCTGGCGCCATCGCCCGCCGCCATCGCCAGCCTTCGCTGCCGTCACCGCTCACCTGTGAATGATGAAATTGACATTATGGTAAAATTGGTAGCATTTGATGGTTAAATTTATGTTCGAAGAAATTGTTCGGAGTGGTGTAAATTGCCGTTTAGATATGACAGTCAGGATAAATTTTATGTGCGATACAAGAGGAAATGTGGAGTTTGAAAAATACCATCTATATTTAACTATAAAACTTTCCAGTTGGCAATTTCTAGATATGTGGATTTTGAAAAATGCCTTTTTATTTACATTTCTTGTATCTTCTGATAATAAGTTCTAGTGTCATAATCAATTTGACAAACGTGGCATACTGAATGTGTAGCAGCATAGCAGAGCATAAAATGACATTAGGACCCAAAGATGAAGATGAGTGCGTTTGTTTCACTCAACTTTATTTAGGCTATTGTTTTTAAATGCACGCTTCAAAGTGCATGCCCGACACGATGCAAAATGCCTGCAGTTCCATAGGCATCACAGTCGCACGAATATTGTGTGTGAAGTGTGCGCTTCATTCGGGAAGAATGCTATCGGGTTAAGCCTTCGAAGCACAAGATATGTTGGCAAAACACCAGAGCGGGTTTCGATGTTGAAGCAGATGTGGATCATTTCTATAGAACAGGATTAGCAAAAGGAAATACACCAGGCTTCAATGAGAGCAAGCAGATAAATAGTGTTCTGGGATGATGAGGCACTCGATGCAATTGCTGCAGCGTTCGAGACTGCAGTAGTACCATAGCACACACTTCGACAGAGCAGAAGCGAGTTCAATTTTGCAAGCATCACACTATCGTTGCTGAGCTTTAGCTTGGATTTGTATATTTTCAGTTTTTTTTTTCTTTTTTCCCAAATGATATGGGATGGCAGCCTAATATTTTAGCTATTTTTTATTTTACTATTTTTTTAAATTTTATAATGCTTATTATTTTAATTGTACCTATTAATAACAAAAATTTTCAGACATTAGAAATTACTATGATACAATCACATTTTTTATCCTTATAGCTAATATGTAAGTTATATATGCTTTAGTTAATTAAATCACCGCTACGTTTTATGCTTTGAAGTAAAAATAAGCTCTTGCACATCGCATTGCATATTGTATATTGCAGTTTAAAAAATACTGATTTAGGTTCACTTTTTAGCAACTTGCCAATCTCTTTTTTTCCCTGAACTTTAGCCATAGAATTTTTCGTGGATGTGGAAGAAATGAAGATATTTTGCTGATAAATTTTATCTTAAAATTATATTTTGGGTGAAATATGTAATTATTGGGATCATTTTATGTGATTTTCTTCTTGATTTTTCTTATGATACTCTTTAATTTTTCTAAGCCTTCCAATGCAGATATCCTTATTCCGCTGGACAACTACATATCCAGAGGCACTACACATTTCCTAAGCTGCAAAGAACCTGATTACCAACAGAGCCTATGGAATATGCTTTCTTCTGTGAGTGATGACTTAAATTCTTAAAAAATTGTTTCTTGTTATTATTTGTTTAGAGCCGTTTCTCCGCATAATGTCATTTGAGAACGAATTTGAATGTACGTTGTGATGATTTCGTTAAATCGACTAATTCTTGCATGCCAACTGATATTATGATGAATTTTGTTAATTCCATGTGACTGCTAAATTTTATAAAGAAACTAATGTTTCTGGAATGTTAACCCACATGCTCACTGGGAGAAAGATTGAATTGATTTTCATTTGAACGTTGTATATGACATTTGCTATGCCATTATGATGATTTCTAGCAATAGTTCTGTTCTTATTTAATCAACATACAAAGTTATATTTCCTTTCTTTTAATGAAATTAAAATGATATATGGATTGATTAAAATATCCTTTACATTGATTGGAATGGATTTATTGAACCAAAATTGATTTTGTCGAATTATTTGATGTTAGATTTGAGATATATGTAAAGTATAGTCATTTCTCATATAACAGAATTATGAAAGAAAAAAAGAAACTTAAAAAATTTAACAAATATGTTTTTCTGATTCATTTAAATGAATCTTTTTGCTTTTGCTATGATTATTTTTTTGATACATTTTAGAACTTGTTTTACTGCTTTGATTGTTCTTAAATCAATATATTTTGTACATTCAAGCATTACAAGGTTCCTTTTTAAGGAATCCATCTCAAGACGCAGAGAGAATTTTTTCCATTTCGGAAGTGATGCAATGAAAAGTGTAATTTTCCAGTTTTATTCCCTGGATAAAAGTTTAGATTGTTAATATTTGTGCTAATAATGATTGGAAGTATATGATTTACAAATAAAATATCATTAACCTTTCTAGCACTTTCTTCCTTTTTATCATGTCATTGGTTTGTACTACATTTAGAAAGTAATGAGTAATGAGTAACATTGGGAAATTTTGATGGTGATCTACATAGTTTGAAGATTTTCTGATAAAAATATGCAGATAATGACAGACAAAAATATGGAAGATAATGATATCCATCCTGCACCAAAACTCATTCAAGTACTATTTCAGAATTGTAAAGGTCAGTTGGATCAGTGGGTTGAACCATATCTCCGGATTACAATTGAACGTCTTCTACGAACTGTGAAGTCATCCTTAAGATGCCTTTTAATAGAAGTGGTAATTTTTAATATATTTCATTTATTTTCAATGTAGCTTTTAGTATGGTCCCGCCTCTTTTTCACTGCAACTCTTACTATGAATCTAAACAATAACTGTTAATATGTTTTTTTTTTTTTTGTGTATTAATAAATATTCAGTGCTAATGCCTAACAGGCTTATTATGCGTTCTTATTGGCAGCCTACCAGCAACAACTTTGGGCAAGTTAATTTTGAAGCCTATAAGCAACATAATGCAACTTGACTATTTATTCCGAGTTGGTGGTTGGGTTGTTCCAACTTTTTTTTTAATTTGTGTATTAGTATTTATCTTAATATTGAGAAGAAATAGGGCAGCAACTTGAGTATTGCTATGTTCAAATTTGCTTATTTATTGTCTTATCAATCTCAAACTTAGCTAAAACATGACCCAAGTTTTAATAAACAATGTTTAAGCATGTTTATTTGACTGTAATTAAAATTGAACCATATAGCGAGCTTTAATCTAACTTTCCAAAATATTGGTAGGTTGCTAATTTTTAAACTTATAACCTATTTATCCAAAACAAATGCAAACAAATTTATTAATAAGAGATTCATGTTAGTCAATATTTTTTTTTCAATGTTTTATTATCCCGTGTTAATCAAAATAGAAGAATGATATCAAATTAAACATATAATGATTTAATTATGCGAGTGATACCATACTCATATGTTTATATATAGCTTTTATAAATGAACATAAAATGAGAAATTAAATATGCTAGTAAACAAATATCAAATGAGTTGTTAAGGGATTTCTTAGCGAATTACTTTTTAAACAACAAACTATCATGCTATGAACATAAATGAATAAGTGAAATAATGTTCTAGCGTATTCAACTAGACATTAAACTTTGTTCAGTTGGCCAAGTACATGAATACAAGTGTGCCTTAGTCTAGTTACCAACAAATTGTTCAAGAAAGTTATTTCTCATGTCTGTCCTCATCAAAAAGGAGTTGAGATTATCATAGATTGGTATTTAAGGGTCTATCGAATTTATGGTCTCTAAAAAGAAAAAAGACAGAAAAAGAAAAAAGAATTTATGTTCTCCGGCTGCTGATTGTTTTTTTTTTCTTACGAGGGACCCTCATATCCTATAGGTTTAAATATTACATACACTTTTTGTTTTCTTGCTATAGGTTGCCTTCATTGTCCGAGTGATTGTTGAATATTTTATAGGTTAATTGTCCAATTTTCAAAACACCTTCTGTATAGAAGATTTTGTTATGCTTGAGATCTGGGTTTGCTGTGGTACATGGAAGATGGTTCACTTTCAAGGAACTTTCAAGTAACATGCTTCGCTAGTGTTTGTTGAATATGATTGTTTCACTAATAGAATGAAAAATAATTGATTGAAGTCAATAGGAATTCTAAGTCGTAATATTTTTAAAACTAGTAGTTTATTTTGAGAAATAAAAGTTGGCATTTTTTTTCTTTTTCCTTTGTTTAGCATAAACTTTCTTTCAGCTAACACCTTATACACACTGTTAAGGGTGAAATACCTTGTTATTTCATTGTATTTTAGGAATTGCTGGAGTGTTCGTTTCAAAAGTTTTCTTCTTGGCACTCTCTTTTCTTCTTTGCACTGTAAACCAAAATACATATGTAAATTACATTTATTAATGTCATTCTTTTTTGTACCCGGATAATTCCAAATGAGTGATGTTCCCTGTCAATATGGATGTCGTCTTCCAAGGAATACTATTCACCAAATGTTTGAACTTTGATAAAAGAAGTTGGCCATTATATCCTAATGCATAACCTATTTGAGGACAAAAACTAGCAATGTATTATGTTTCACAGTTATAGAAATGAAGTTAACTGGCTCATCTCTGATAATTATTTTTTAGCTGTTTAATCAATGTTTTTGCAAATTAACCACATATTTTTGCATATAGAAATTGCATTTTGGTTAGAAAATTTAAGAAGGATGTAATTTTCTCTTTTTTTTTTTATTTCCACACATTCTCATTATCCTCCTTTAACCTCATATCATTCCATTTTTATGGGTTTCATACTGCTTCTCGCTGTGCATAGACAATCATATAGTACACATGCTTTATTTCCAAAAGAGGAAAACGACAATGGATCTATTTTGTTTGCAATCTTTTAGATTTGTCTTCTATATTTTATCTTTGGGATAACTTCCTCGAAGACACTCAGTTTGTGAAGTTTCTCACATTCGTTGATTTCCAATGCAGTCCCTCAGGAATAACGTAAGTTATGTAGCGGAACTTAAACTTGTCTCATGAATACCAATTTCTCTTACCTTGAGAGTAGTCATCATTTTACTAGGCAACCAAACAGGTGTTAGGACAGGCGCTGGCTTTGTATGTCCACCCTGTTTCAGGATAACATTTCTGCCTGTGGTATCACATCTAGAGATTCCTTGAGGGGAAAGATTTGGCCTCAATGAATAACTTCCTTATTTTTTCTTGAAAAAAATTTATATAGTATTCATTTTTGTTTTCCTATGCTTGTATTTGTTTATGCGACAAAAAGATAGAATGACTACTTTTTAAAGCCCTTTAATACATCACAGAAGGGAACTGTTTCAAATAGATGTCAATTGATCTATGCATCCGTTTAGTTGGTAAAATATTTATAAAGTAGGTAATTCTGAAGTGCACATGTGGAAATAATCCTAAAATATAAGTCATTATAAATTAGCAAATAATTTCTTAAATACTGGGTATTTAGGATAATCAATGTATTAATATAAGTGGAAGAAAATGATTATATATATATATAGCTAAAAGTATGACTTTCAAACTTGATAGTATTAATGCTTAATTATATTTTTGAGAAAACAAACTTATTCTATGAAGACTTGAAGCTGAATGCTTCATCAATATCTGGATAATGTTCATAGGTTCGAGTCCAACCTGTGACCTTTAAATTTAATATTATCTAGCTTTTAGCATGGAATTTTATCTGTAGCTGATATTTTACCCTGCTTTCTTTTAATAAACTATTTAGGATATATATTAATAAAAAATCACACTGGTAATGAATTCTTGAAGTGTTGTGCCTATTTTGGTTGCCGTTATTCTTCTAACTTTCTTGGCTTGTAATGTGTCTCTTTTCTTGTGGTTTTCTTATTGATTATTAAAATTTTTTTTGTTTGTGGATTTCTGGCATACTAGCCTTGTCCTCGTTCATGAGGTCCCCCTCACCATCTTTCTACAAGGAAATCGACGTTTTTGGTCCTTTTCTACAGATTGCCGATGCCCTATATTACAATGCTTCTTTGACCCTCGGGATATTGCATAGGCTCGGTGTTGTTTCAGAAGTTTTCAATATGTGGTTTCGGATGCTACAAGAGGTTAAGAAGAGTGGTGTTCGTGCTAATTTTAGACGGTACTTGTTCTATTTCCTTCCTCAGCTTTCCCCTTGGCACATGCAATGTGACTTGGCTAATTTACACAGTTATCTGAACCTCTATATTTTATCATGATTTCAGAGAATATGACAAGAAGGTGTGCTGCTTAGGGTTAACTTCACTTATTGCACTTAACGAAGAACAACTGCCAGCAGATGCTCTAGGGCGTGTGTTCTGTGCAACTCTAGAACTTCTCGCATCTTACAAAGATCAAATTGCAGGTGATTTATAACTTGAATCACATATATGGCCTTAACTTGAATTTCATCATTGTGTTCTCAAACATTCATTTCCATCAAAGTTTCCCTGTGGTTTATATTTTCCCCCTTTCTTTGTTTATTTTGGCACACCAGTGTTTCTGTATTGTGTCATTTATATATATATTCATTGTGTCTCAGTATTGTTCTGATTGCTTTCATGATTTTCTGGAATATAGGCTGCTCTGTTAATGAAACCAAGTTGAAGTTTATAAGCAGTGCTCCACAGTTTCTTGTTAGAGTTCCTAAAATGGTCCAAGTTATAATTATTTGACTGTTTCTAACAGAAGCTCAGAAAGAGGCTGAAGTTGAAGATGATGATATGGATGGATTCCAAACAGATGATGACGAGGACGATGAATCTGATAGGGAAATGGGCGACGATGAGGAGGAAGATGGAGATGAGGCAGACAGTCGAAAGCTCAAGAGATTAGCTGCACAGGTACTTTAGTTTGATATATTGAATTCATACTAAATTTCAAACTTTTGGTGATATAATGTTTTTAAAATTTTAAATTGAATGTGGGTTTTTTCTTACTTTAATTTTCAATACACCATGCTTTATATTTCATGAATTTGCTTTTATTCTTTTGTGGCTAAACTTAAAGTTTGATGCAGTTGATACTTCATGCTCTGATATGAAATCAAATATGTTTATCCAATATAAGTTTTACTTTGCCTTCTAGTCTAAATTTTACCCAAGCATGATGGCGCCATTGTTTCCTACTCTTCTTACATTCATAGTTGTATGATAACTTGCATTTTATATTTTAATTATTACTAATATTGTAAAGATCAATTCTAACGCCATTTCTATGATGAGTTGGTATCTTATTGTTTATTTTCCATACTCTTTAAATATCAACTGAGTTGCTGGGGTGATTTTTTTCCTTTTCCTGAACTCTTCATGCTTGCTGACCTTTAAAATGAAACTATTTGATTCCATTACTTCCATTTTGTTTCCACGTGAGATTTCCTCTGAGCTGATTAGATGCTTGGTTGCCTTCTAAATTTACAAGCTAATGCTTGCAGGATATGCTTTTCTTTTTTATAATAATTTAACTATAAGCTAAGTTGCTAACCGAATCCTAGGCTACCATTTTAACTACTACACTAGCTAGTTGAATGATTGCTGGCTATCCAGCCTCCGTATGTTTTCAGTCATCCACAAATCCTTTTCATTGTAAAGGTTCTTGTTTTTGTAAGTACAAAATATACCTAATTCTAATATGGAACATACATGGACGTAAAATATTATAATATGGTGAATCATTATTCCATTTAACTGTCAATTTTGTTTGAAGATCGTAACTCAATCACTTGAATTTTTATTGTCCCAAAATCAACATTAATTATCTGTGAGTCAAGGATGACTCATTTGAACTTTGTTTGATTTAACTTGAGATTGTCCTGCTTGAAGTAAAAAAAAAGGCACTTTTACATGTTCTTCACGTCATATATAAATTTTCAAAACAAAAATAAAAATAAATATAAGTATAATAACATACATATATGTGATTGATTCCAAATAAATAAATTTTGATTTCAAATCAAACCAGATTTCAAGTTGAATAAAAAAAATGAACGATTCCAATTAAATTTTGGAGTTCGCATGAGCCAAGGCGTTAGTTATAAAAATTTTCATTATTCTGATTCTATGCCCACTATAATCCCGTCACATGCAAAAAACCTTTCAGGAAGATTATTGGCGTTGTTTTTTACTAGCGTGATAGTTAAAACTAAAGTTTCTTATCGTCCATTATTTGTGTGAATGGGTAACTGGCGCTTATGGAACGGTAAGATTTTACAATGGCACAATTTAGAACATCAAAATGACAATTTATTTGTTTTTTGCCATTTTTAAGTGCTATGATGGTTCATTTGAAGTATGCATCCAGTGGCACTTTAAATCAGGATAAATCTAGGAGTTGATGATGATTGAATACTTTAAAGTGTAGTTTTATTTTTGAATAATTTTTAAAGTGAAAAGTGGTTGCCTGATGTTTTCTTTGGTTGACTATTTCATAGATCATGATCACAACAACAACAACAAAACAACAACAAACCTTTATCCCACTAAGTGGGGGCAGTTACATGAATCCTTTTTCTCCATTGCGTCCTATTGAGTATCATATTTTCATTTAATTCTAATAAATTAAGATCATTTTTTATACAATATGCCAAAGTATTTCTAGGTCAACCTCTGCCTTTCATAGATGAGAATAACCAAAATATACCAAGATTATAAAAATTAGAAAAAAAAAACCAATCAAGAATAAAATAATAAATAACATATTTCAAATATTTCATGTTTATGAATCTAGTGATTTTGATGTATTGTTCCGACAAGAGTTTTCTTGAGAGAACTTATGACATTTTGTAAATTTCTAGTTTCTTACCTACTGGCTCAAAGCTTATCTTAGTTTTGTTTTTCTCAGCGCTAGCATAGAATTGAAACTAAAATGAATGGCACAATCTTTATCTCTTTTTATTTTGTTTATTATTAAATGCTCGTACTTGCCTTGTAAAGAAATCTTTTTTGATAGCAAAATTTACATGGATTATCAACTAGGATTAATGAGTTTGACTACATTTGTTTTTGTGAGTTTGCCTTTCCATCAAAGACTTCATTGTAGTTTGGGTAGTTTTTGTACCTTGGGCTTTCACAATATTCTGTGTTTACATTTTGCATTGTTTGCTGTTGATGAAATTTATTTGATGCACTCGACTCGATTCTGATAAGAACTTATTGAATCCATTAAACTTATTCCTACATGTGTAGAGAGAGAGATGTGCGTGCTCGTCACAGTAAATACTTAATGCTGTTCCTTTGTTGTACAAGTTTTCTCCTGCATATTATTACTAGTTACCCTATTCACCATATTTTCATTAAAAAAAACCCAGGCAAAGGGTTTGCAGCCTGAGGACGAGGATGATGATTCAGAAGATGATTACAGCGATGATGATGAGATGCAATCTCCTATTGATGATGTGGATCCATTTATTTTCTTTATGGAAACTGTGAAAGGTACTGAACTTCATATACATATAAATTCGGGATTTTATTTTTATTTTTTTATTTATCAACCAGTTGTGCTTCATCTTTTAGGCTTGCAAGCTGCAAATCCTGCAAGATTTCAGAATGTTATGCAGACCATGGAGTTCAGTCACCAGGCTCTTGCTAATGGCATAGCTCAACATGCTGAACAAAGAAAGATAGAAGTTGAGAAGGAGAAGATTGAGAAGGCAGCATTGTCGTGAGAGAAAAAAATGATCAAATATTCTGTTCTTTCAATATTTTCCTTGGCAGTTTTAATTCTTTGGAGGGGCCATGGCCATGAAGATATAATTGGTTACAGTGATTTTATGAATTATTGGGTTGTGGAGTTCATAGAGCCAAAGGTTTTGTCAGGTTCTCTGTTCGTTGAGCTTGTCAGAATTCTTTTCCATGAAAGGAAGCGTATTACCAGAAGATGGGTGTCTTCTGTTCTATCTTTGCCTGTGCAAATATTTGTCTCGGCTGCTCGAGTTGAGGCGGTTATGTTTTGTTCCAAAGCATTTGCTTCCTCGAAGGAAGGTATTCATATTTTTGTCACTTATTCTTTTTTACGGTATAGGATCTTAGTAGTTGTGAAAAAAAAATTTGGCTTTTGAAGTTCTTCATTATTTTTTACCTTTTTTTGTGCTTTTTCTGAGGGCTGGTATGCTGTTTTTGGTTAAAGCGGCAGGTCTTCTTTATTTGGTGATATATGATTGCTTCTGCTGTTGCATTTGCAATTGCACCCAATCCTATTTTTATAAAGTTGGATAATTGAAAGTGTTGTAATATGAACATTCCATTCTGTTGGTTCTTGTAAAAGTTTGGACAGTTTATTTCGAAAAGTTTTGCATGTAATTATAGCCTAAACATTCTTTTTGTTATGCAAAAAATTGCATTCTTTTCACAGCGCGTTATTTTGATTTCAAACTAACAAATTGCTCTAATAGAACTTTTGTTTCTGTAGATTGTGAATGACATTTACTGCTAACATCAATGCTGTGCTATTGGAATGCATAAATTTCATCTCCCTTTTTTTTTTTTTAATTATGTTTCCTATTTTAAAGTAATTTATTGCATTTAATTAGAAAATCATATCCTGTTTTGGCTTTTTATTTTTAAGGAATTCTAGCTCTTTAAATTTGTGATGGACAAACCAAACTAGATTTATTAGTGTTGAGAAAAATAGGGCGAAAAAAAACAGTAATCGACACAAATCCAGAAGAACACAGAGATTTAACGAGGTTCGGCAAAGATGCCTACATCTTCGGGAGCAGAGCGGCGATCTCCTTTTCAATATTCAGAAAAGAGTACATAATACAAGATTCAGCTCTCTCAACAAGTGGTATCAGAGCAGACTACTGCCTGTCAGGTGTGTGAACTCTCCATGGTCCAGTGGGACCCTCAGTGGAGCCAATCCATGACGAGGGCGTAACGTGTGATTGCGTGAAGGAGAATGTAACAGACAAATAGTCCCACATCGGCTAGGTGTAGGACCGAAAAACAGTATTTAAGTCCTGGGCTACCCATCACCTATAAGGGCTTTTTTGAGAGGTGACAATTAGTAATCTGGAAAATGCTGTTTGACAAATTCCCAATGTGGTAGCTATCGTTTTTGAGGCTTGGAAGGTATAAGGGCTTTTTTGAGAGGTGACAATTAATAATCTGGAAAATGCTGTTTGACAGATTCCCAATGTGGTAGCTATCGTTTTTGAGGCTTGGAAGGTGGCAATTAGAGTTTGACAACTATCTGAACGTGTTCATTCATAATTTTTCCCCCCTTGTTTTAGCGAGACATTCCATGGAGAGTTTCAACCAATTGTGTATTTGCATCATGTGATTTTTTTTTTTTTGGAGGGCGGGCAATTCCTATGTATTTGCATATCTAACACCTAAACTTCAAATTTTACTTGCGCAACACCCTACCAATTATTGAAAGGTGTTTTTCAAAACTTTAAGTTAAAATAGACATGAAATATTTGGTTGGTATAAATGTAAAAATAATAGTTTAGATGTTAGATATGTAAATACAGGTTTAGGGGGGAAGATTTACATACATGCTACTCAATTCCTATGTATTTAAAAAAATCTTATATACGGAGGCCATAATTGATCAGGATAGGTAAATGAGGCTCTGAAATTGGATTCCAGCTTCAGTAGTATTAGCTCTGCGCTTTGTTGTCATCTCTTATTTTCTTTTAGAATATTGCATTTTAAACATTTTTTGCTTTTTTTTATTTTGATAAAATTATAATCATAAATAGTATCTTTCAAGGGCCCGGTCAAAGTGTTATTTGGATAAAAAATGTGAATTTGATCTTATGTGGGTCTGCTCATTACATTGAATAATCGTCTCTTTTCTCTGTCTCCAATGCATTCATTTAAGAGGACATGGACTTGTTTTTTTGGGTCATTTACATGTGTACCACACAATTCTTATGAATTTACATATGCAGCACATTTAAATTTGGATTTTTTTTTTAACATGTATGACATTCAAATCGTTTATATCACATCAAAAATACCACCTTCATTTGCCTTTACAAAATGTAGAGTACATATTTTAATGCATGGGTAAAATGATGCAAACATAAACATCAAAGTTCATATGGTAATATGTAAATGCCTAAGAAATATGTTCCCAGTAAACTTAGAATGCATTGTTATTACAATTCTTGGCTCATTATGATACCAGTAAGCTTAAAAAAACTGTGGGATGAGCTTCTGGCCCTTAGTAAATATGCAAAACGATTGGTGCTTTTTAAGCTTTACCTCAATTAATTTATATGGTTTAATAATCTTAGATGGGCAATTTGCCCCTTGTCCAACTCATGGGGGATTGACTAACTCACATGATAACTTGTAGCCAAATTTAGACTTGTGTGATTAGACTAGGTCAAATTGTCCTAACCTGGTCTCCAATATGGCCTAGTTAGAGGAAGGTCTTAGTTGAAATAATTAAGTTATGAAGTCTCGCGCTACTTGGTAAATTGAGCATTGATGATCATTAATTGAACCTTATTGAGTAACACATGCATGATTGACTCTAGCAAGATTTAGTTGGTTGCATGTTCATCCCCATTCGAGACAATGTCTTAGGCTAGTACAATAGGTTAAACCATATGCATGAGTAACCGACAAAGTTAATTAATATTACAACTATGGTGAAAATTTTGTATTTGAATGTAACGTAATACTCGAGCTAATGTTATAATGAAAGTCCCATAACCTTAGGGCTATGAAAAAAAGCTTGTTTTTCGCGAATAGTTCGTGTTAGCCTTGTCAAGTAACTCGTGTTTGATTCATTCATTGAGCAAATGAACTGAAGAATGAATTTTTTGAGCTCGATTTATAAACGAGTCAAATAAGAACAAATTTTTATTTGATCATGCTCGACTTATTTTGGCTTGAATTAGCTAAATAATAAATTAATGAATATATTAAAATTAAATTAGTGATATCAAAGATTGGATTTATATATATAGTCCCACATCGGGACATAGACAAGAATTCATTATTGGAAACCAAAAATTTTCAGCTTTAGGTTTTCCTGAAATCTTTGAACCAAACGTATTATATTTCTTGACATATTGAAAATGTTCAAAAATTAAAAAAAAAAAAAAATTGAATTTTATTTGAGCTCAAAATCTAGTTGAATATGAGTTTAATTCGAACAAATGTATTGCATATTTACACCCTTACATAAATTACGATTGTCGCACGAGCAAATGTTGTAACATAATTCTTGACATAGACAATGTCAAATAAGCGAACATTTTGATGTAGGACTTCTATGCGAGATCTATTCACTAAATTCCTCAAAGGATTCAAATGACCTTTCTAATTTTGAAACTCTTCTCTAATGAATTGATTTACTTCCTATTCATAGTTTAAAAAATGGGCACTCTATTCCTTTTCAATAGTATTTTAAATTCTTATGTATAATTGATTTTATCGATTGTCACTCTATGATCAAATGATGATCGGAACGATCAAAACAACGGCGACATTAAAATTTGAATGATCAAGATGGTGAAAATGTTTTTGAGATAGTTCATGTTCATTGAATTGGGATATTTAAAAAAATAGTAAAAATAGATCATAACTTTTATACCTATAAGTTTGACTTCTCAATAGGAGCATTTTACCCAAAATGATTAACAAATGATCAAAACAATTCTTATAAACCTAAATCTTTTTAAATGAGGTTGATTGTGCTGGCTAGTCATCCCTTGTCTTGGCTATGTTCAATCCAATCATATGACCCATTTGTGTTGATTTGGACTTGAAGTGAGACTGTTTTAGTGTCTATAGATTCAAATTGATGAGCTAATCCTAATACATAGTCTTTATTTTTATTAAATTTGTTTAGTATCTAAATATATTCTCTAAATAAAATAAAATTACAGCCTCAATATTATTTTTGATTAATTAGAGATCTACCAAAATACATAATCTTTATTTTTATTAAATTTGTTTAGTACCTAAATATTTTCTCTAAATAAAATAAAATTACATCCTCAATATTATTTTTGATTAATTAGAGATCTACCAAATTTTATGCTCATTTGATAAATAAATTTTTGTAACCTAAATAGAAATAATATTATAACTCACAAAGCAATCATAACTTGATTAAGTTTTCATGGCAATGCTATTCTTATTACATGGAACAAGTCATGAAAAGAGTGGAATTGGGAAGGGGTATACAAATGGTAGTAAAAGATTGCGAGAGTCCAATAACAAAGCCCCGTTGACCATCATAGTTATAATTGCATGTTTTAATGGCTGAAAAATATTCACAGTCACTCGCCATCGAGCTTGAGACCACTGTAACATCCATCTCACCATCGGCTTCCGTCGCTTTTGCTTTCCCAATCGAATGCTGCTGCGGTTGGTTCGCCGCCTCCTATGCCTTCTCGCCGTCAAGCCCCTTACACGAACGTACCATAGTGACTTTAGTCTAAATGCCATACAATGTGTAGTATCGTGTCTCTGAACTCTTTTGATGCGTCTTCAGTTACAACATATATATAGAGCAAGCATGAATATAAGAAGAAGAAGGTTTAAGGTGGTGGTGGTAATGAATGAGAATAATGAGAATTATGAGATGTGATTAGGCCTTTTGATTAGTTGTTTTTCATGATGAGTTTGGTTTTATCGGTCCATGTTATCATAAGCATCTCATGATGAGTGTGATGAAAAATGATTAAAAGGGTCTCAACAACCAAATGAGAATCAATTTGGAATTAATATAAGCTAAAGATAATAACGAGAGATGATCATTAACTTGAAGGAATTATATATGTGCTTTGCTTTGGGTTGTTGTGCTTTACTTGCAGGCTACTCTTTCTTGATAGGGGTGCCATGTGATGAATAAAAAAGTATGGTCTTGCACAAATAAAAGAATTAGATACACACACATCCATGTATTTATCTATGTATGTACATATATCATACAAAAATCATAAAATTAGACATAAACCAATAAATTGAAATAGAGATAGAAAATAAAGGAACATAAATTAAGCTAATCAAGTCCAATAACATCTTAAGGCATAAGATTAGTATTATAGATAAAACCACGAGCTCAGCTTTTAAAAAAGGGAACTTTACTAATGAGTGTATATATATATATATTGTACATAAAAAATATGTTAGCACAGATCTCATGGTTTTAATGGAAAAAATGACGTGGTGCTATAGGGCCACCGAAGGCGACTCGAGGCCACATGCCCAATCGATTTGTCCCTATGAATCGAGAGGACGATGCTTTCACACCAGTAAAGCATGAATAGTCTCCCAAAAAGCCTCAGATCCATACAAACAAATCCAACACCCCCAACCCAGACGGGTGAAACGCACCTTTTAGCTCCGAAACAGTTAACACCTTGCCATGCTCATATATTCTAGGGGTACAACATGTAATTGTACAATGACCCATTTCTATAAAAAAGGGTCAATTTCATGAATAAAGGTTATGCAATTTTATTGTTCATCATGGTGATATTGCTATCCTTTTCTCTCTCTCGTGTTCTCTCTCATCCTTCTGCTCTCTATTTCTTAGGAGTATCTCCCAGTTAGATTTGGATTCAACATCCGGCTCGATGAGCGTGGAGTCATGCTGTCAACAATAAGAGGAGCATAGCGGTCACAGAGAGAAGGGAGAGTGGCCCAAGAGTAGTAAGTAACGTAGATCTACCATGATATGACATAGAGGACTATATGCAGTGAGAAATGTAAGAAATGAGAACTCAAATTATGGAGCAGATCTCAGGCCAGATTGCCAAAGTCGTGAGGACCATCACAACCCAAGCAGAGAATCAAACCCCACAAGAACATAACTAGCCGCAGGAGGTGGCGCCAACGCACAATGACAAGAGGCTGAACAACAATATTGAGAAGGTCGGTGATTCGCAGTATCAAGATACATGAGATCCGTTCAGGTGGAGAGACAACCGTTAGAGTGCACCGAGGCACCACGTCAGCTGAAGAATCTTTTATCTCTCCAAGTAGCAAGAGCGGAGCCCTCAAAAAATTTAAATTACCAGCTCTAGAGGCTTATAAGGGGCAGTCATACCCCATCAACCATATCGCTGCATTTGAGTCGACCGCATGCTTGCTCAAAATTTGAAACGCGTTCAAGTAACATTTGTTTTTCATCACTTTGAGATCGTCTGCCTTGAAGTGGTTCCATGCACTTCCAGCTAAGAGCATAAAAACTTCGCTGATTTCAGGAGATTATTCTTGGCATAGGTCGCTAGTGCCCGCAAACTCACCAAACGCGTGCAATCCTTCTGGCAACTCAAGCAAGGTCAGCAAGAAAGCCTACGCACATTTATTGCACGCTTCCAGGGAGAAATGTTGAAGGTGAAAGACGTTAAAGTGAAGCAAGGCTAGGGGTCCGAGAGGTTTTTTTATGAGCTCAGCATAAACAAACCCCAGGGCTTGGCTTAGTTCTTAGAGAGAGCCAACAAACACATGCTAGTGGAAGAAAGTACCCCCAAACAAGAACCTGAGGAGCGTCATGTCTAGAAAAGACATCCCCCTCGGCTGTGGATTGAAGCTAAAGGAGGGAAACATGCCACCCATCAAGTGCCAATTCAAAGATGGCCAATCTTCTCGTGATAATAGAAGACCTGGTTGCCAGGCAAGGAACTGCGATCCATAACTAGCTCGGTACTATGAGAGATCGACACAACATTATGAACAACCATATGATGATTATGAGGACTCGCGAGCTACTCCTTTGAGGGTGTCAAAGGTGGAGATTGTGGATGTCATCTAAGACAAGGAATATTTCAAGGAACTGACACCGATGTGTGTCAGAGGCATTCTCTGGGATGCTAGGAAGTATTGCAAGTATCGCCAAGATCATGACCATGATATAGAAGATTGCATTTACCTCCAAAGTCTCATTAAAGAGTTGATAATGGAGGAAAAAAAAAGAAGTTTGTGGCCCAAGGACACTCAGGTCAAAGGCATCAGAATGCTCCAGTAATTGAGGCCCCACTAAGAACTGTCCAAATGAACGTCATCCACGTTACCAGGATATTCCCGGCTATTCTTGGCCCAATGGAGCTCTCAGAAGAGGTTTAGATTGGGCAAGTTCGGCAATCTCATCTTCATGCAGAGGAAAGGAAGCTTCCTTCCAATCATGTTCACTGACAATGAACTTCCTCAACGAGGAAATCCCTACGAAGAGGCTATGTTGTAACGAGGATCATCAACAACTTCCAAGTTAGAAGTATCTTAGTTGACCCCTGCAGCTCCATGAATTTTTTGTTCAAGTTAGTGTTTGATAAATTTAACTTTCAAACAGATCGGTTTGTAGCATCAGCCCGTCCACTGTTTGGTTTTTTAGGTGAATGAAAGGAGGTGTTAGGCGTAATTCCATTGGCAGTAATCTGGGGCAAATGAGAAAAACAATTTATAGAGATGGAAAACTTCTTGATAGTTGATTTTCCTCTCACCTACCACGCCATTTTTGGCTGGCTGCTACTAAATTGCTTCAGAGCCATGGTTTTAACATACCATGTCACAGTAAAGTTCTCGTAAGATGGAGAAATAATCACTATCAGGGGAGATTTGGAGCAGACATGAGTCTGCTACCTCTGAGTTGTTGGGAGTGTAGAGTAGAAGCCTCTTGACTTGTCGAACCGGAGTGAGGGCGAGCTCAAAGCCAGCAAGACCACCTGAGAAGTTCCCATCAACAAAGGAAAACCCATAAAAACTTTCATAATAAGTGAAAATTTTGATGCAAGACACCAGGAGTTGATAGTTCAAATACTTCGTGACCATCACTATGTCTTCGCCCGGTCTGCTGCAGAGATTGCGAGAATACCTATTGACGTTACTTATCATCGATTAAAAATGAGCCCTACCATTTGACCAATCAAGCAGAATATAAGGAATTTGATGACTGCACGGGCTGGACCTATCAAGGAGGAAGTATTGAAGCAATAGAAGGTGGGATGCATCCGGGAAGTACAATATTCCTCAGACTCTCCAAAATCGTTATGGTGCAGAAGGCCAATTGGAAGTGGTGGATGTGTATTGACTTCACTAATTTAAATGCTGATTACTCGAAGGATTGCTACCCACTTCTGAGGATCTATGCCCTAGTGGATGCGGTTGTGGGTTATTTAGTGATGAGCTTCCTAGATGCTTTCTTCAGACACAACCAAACTAAGATGCACCTAGCGGACGCTGAGAAGAGTGCCTTTATCACAATCGAAGGAGTTTTTTATTATATATAATGCCTTTTGAACTTTAAAATACTGGGACAACATGCCGACACTTGGTGAATGTAATTTTTAACAATCAAAAAGAAAAAAAAAATATTGAAGTTTACATCGATGATATCCTTGTTAAAAGCCGAATGAAAGAACAACACGTTAAAGTCTTAAAAGAAACTTTTCAAACTCTAAGAAAATAGAATATGAGGTTGAACCACTTAAAATTTACGTATGGAGCATCAACCGAGAATTCCTTGGTTACCTCCTAACCTCTAAAGGCTTAAAGTGAACCCAAACTAGATCTAGACGTTAATTGACATGCGACCCTTGCATAGCACCTAAGAAGTTCAAAAAATAATAGGTTGGATCATAGCTCTAAGTAGGTTTATTTCAAGATTAGGTGACAAATGTACAACATTCTTCAAAACTCTCTAGAAGGTTGAAAGATTTCAGTGGATGGATGAATGTCGGTTAGCTTTATAGAACCTTAAGGATTCTTTAGCCTCTCCACCATTCTTCCAAAGCCCAAAGCTAAATGGAGAACTCTGTTGGCATTGATTTTTGATGTCACAAGTACTAGATGCCCTTATGACTTTGTGGAAGCATGCAAAACTCATGCATGCCCTCCGTAGTGTGAGGAGTTTGTTAAGACATTACCAAATGTATTTTGTCTCAGAATTATGGTTTACCCCATCCTTATCGTGCCCAATAACAACTACCATTGATCCTTGACAGTTCCCCCATTCTCGAGCAATTTGAAGGATCACTATGAGGCTTGTATAGTCCTGGTCATTGAGAGCTTTCTGTTTCATGGTGCATGATTGGCGAACTCCCATAAGTGAGAAATGACCCTTAACGGTCTGATGTGTCCATGCCCAAATTGGGTGTAGTCACGCCTATCCCCTCCCCATTTAGGTTGAGGGGGCTTCCTTCAGTGTGTCCACATCCGATGGCGGTGTGACCACATCACATTATAGATCCCATGGCATAATTACACTATGGGACAACATGACCAAGCTAAACCTTTCCTCAGCCATGCAAAAGCCACATTTGGCATGGCAATGCCTGAAGGCCACATGACCCCGCAAAGAGACAACAAGCCAGAAATAATTATCACAGGGAGTTAGCGTAACCACACCTATGGGAAGATTGACATGACCATGCCCGAGACTAGCATGACCACGCTGGCCAGCCCAGATTTCAGAATTTGGCCTGACATCTCTAGGGACGTTTGCTACTTAGAGCTAACATTATAGGCTATTCTTCGCCTTAGGGTGATCTCCTTGGGCTTGTAAAAAGCCAAAGGGATTAAACTCTTTTTGGCATGTCCTAAATGCCCTTCATTAGCCACTTTTGGCCTATTTAAGGGGCATTTTTTAGATTTTCATGAGGGAAGCTGGTTTAAGCTCCATTCTCCTCCTCATGTCTTCTTCTTCTCATTTTTTAGATTTTGGGGAGGTGGGGGGGTTGCTGGTGAGGTGAGAGCTTAGAGCACTTGAGTGTGTCACTTTCTGTTGGAGAGATTTTCTTAGAGAGAGCAGTAGAGGAAGATTCTTTATCTTCCTAAAGAAAAGAAGGCTAAGGTATCTTATCTCCTCAGCCTCCCTTTTTTTCACCCTTCTTCCTCTTCTCCAATGACTTCTTCCTTCTCTAGTGAGCTTTCTAGGGAACACGTATTGGGGAATTATCCTAGCTTGGGGGAAGGAATTACATGGGCTTCTCGCTTACCGTTAGGAGAGCTTCATCCAGGACACAAACTCGGGGCATCGATCAACCACTGTGGAACCCTTCTCATTTTATTTTTTAGATAACCTTAGGATGTTTATAGAGAATGTTAGGTTTATTTTGTTGATTTTCTAGAGGAAGTCCTTGGTTAAGAAGATCATTTGTGGCACAATCTTTGCGAATTTGAGTGACTCCCTGTTACAAATCCCATTTTCCTATGCCTTTGACACTTCCAACCTTCCTTTGAGGGGTTGGAACAGTTGAATCTTAAGGAATTAGAAAATCTTTGTAGCTAGCCCATTATACAAGATCGTGGAGGGGTTTTAGGATGAAAAAAGATTTGTAGCTAGTCCATTCTACAACGATGAAAGACAATCCCTACTAGAAATCTAAGGATGAAGTTATCCACATTCTTCACCCAGCTGGAGGCGGCTATGTCGCATATCCAAAAGCTAAAGACCTAGCTACTTATGTAAGAGCATTAGTTAAGTTTTGATCGCTCATGATTGTGATTAATTGCATTTTGCACATTACATTGTATGTTTGCATGCTCATGGGTTGGATCGCCCACACGGGGCAAGTATGACTGACCACCCGATATCATCTGAATCAATTAATCTTTCGTCGCTGGACTATTCAATTGATCAAATGATATAGGTTGGCTCGACCATATGCCTCTTAATTCTCCAGCTACATGTATGCCTTGTTTGTGGTGTCGCTATGGGTTTGGTTGCCCATACTAGGAAAATTGGCGGGCTGATAGTAGTCGGCCTAGCTACATGCCTATTAATTGACCAATTACATGTGATTTATATGTTGCATATTGCACTTTGCATCAACTGGCCATCCCGACCTAGTCATCATTACAATTTGCCTTGAATGGCTGCCCTCGCTAAGTCGACATTACTCTTTGGTCCGATCGATCGCTTCGACTTGGTCTGTTGATAACTTTAGTTGGGCTGGACACCCCGACCTAGTCGACCGACCACTTTAGTTCGACCGGCCACCCCGACCTAGTCGACCGACCATTTTGGTTCTGCCGACTGTCCTGGCCCAGTCAACTGACCCCACTTTGGCTGACCGACCGCTCTTGCTCGGTCGATTGGCTACTTTGGTCTAGTTAGCCACCTTTGCCTGATCGAGCCCCTTGGATATGTTGCCCCGAGTTGACCACCCTAGTTGACCCGACGGGTCAAACAACCAACATCACTTGCATAATGTATATTTTGCACGTGCATTAGAGTTGCTTGCATGATATTTTGCATAGTCATTATCACATGCTTGAGTTGCATTTTGAGTGTTTATTTGTACGCTCACCCCACTTGTATGATTCTCTTTAGTAAGAATCATCATTCTTTTGAGTCAATGTCCTTGACGGTACACTCATTCTCTCGAGCCAATGCCTCCACAGTACACCTATACCTTTCGAGTCATTTCTTCATGTATCTATGATATAGGGGTAGTGCTTTTATTCTGGTTTTCTAAGATGTGTTTTTTATTTCATTTTCTTATGCTTTCAAGGCTTACATTGTTGTTTTATCTGCAAACCTCATTTGCTCCTAGTCTAACCAACTAGGATGTTAAAACGTTTCGTGAAATTATAAACTCTAATCGTTGCATAGTGGAAACGAAGGGTTAATCAAAGAATTCCGAGAGGACATATTCTAGTGGAATTCTGCAATCATCATAGGGGATTGGATTAGTTTAGCGGAATGTCATGGGGATTGAGAAAGCCTCAACTTCATGGATTCTAGGTTTCTTTTGACCTAAACATAAACATTTGGAGTATTATATCTCCGATTGGCAACAATCACATTGAAATATATTTAGGAAACTACAATCACTACGATCCCTGAATCACAGGAGCATGAGCATCAACTATCTTGAAGAACTCTCGTGATTTCTCCCATTTTGCTTCCTAAATCTACTGCATTGAGATCTATTTCTGTTAATTATGATTAGGACTTAAAAACCTTATTTGTGAACCCACCAAGCTAAGTTCACCCGATTTATAAACTAAAGAGTTTTTTTTTTTGTCGAAATAATTATTAGACAGTTTTGGTAGGATCGATACACGGTACTCTTTTATCACATTACTACTTGACACGTGCACTTGCGTTGTTCGACTGACTTACACCGTGGCAAGTTTGAGCGTGTCAGGCACTTTTGGCGATGATTTTTTGTTTGCCCAACAACTAACATATGAGTCTCCTTCTCAGTTATCTTAATTGCTCATGATTTCTCCCTCTTAACTTTATGAAAGTCAGAGGCTTCTCAATCTCTTGACATCATCACACTGAATGTGTAGTGTTGCAACACCTTGTTAACAAGGTTGACATCAAGGTACTGTTGAACTGACAACTTCACCTTCTCAGCCTTGCCCACCTCCAATAGTACTTTGGCCGACACTCACTTTTAAGAGGAGCTTCACCTTTGGCTTGATATTGCAACAAAGAACTATTCATTTGAAGCTGAAGCCAAACAAAACCGTTGTTTCCAATCTTTTACTTTATTTTTCAATTAACATTAACAATTAGAGTTTGTCGACCGAAAATAAATATAAAAATCCATTTGGTTTAACTCAAAAAGAGAACTAATAATTTAATAACTCAATCGACCAAAGGGATCCCTTGTCGCTGACAAAATATGATGAATGTCATGGTGGATGAAATGGAGTTTAGCTTCACCTACGACGAAATGACACCATAGTTGCGTAGATAGAATTTAGCTCTGTGCATAATGAAATGTGGCGGTCGAGTCAGAACTGTTACTTGTAGAATAATAATTCATCCTCATGAAATGAGGGTGCTTGGTCCCTTACTGACAACTCAAAACTTAACAGAGATGACAATGACATATGACTTAGTTGCAACATGTCAACTTCTTCTCGAGTCATTCATGATTTTTCATCCAGTGTGACCGACCTAGGAGTACCGAGGAACCATCAAACGAACGATCGCTGAAACAGAACACAAAAAAAAAAAGGAGAAGTGAGAAAAGAAAGAGTATTGAGAGAGCGTGTCCACTGCATTTCAAACCTTGTATATAGAAGCGAATGAAGTTAGGAGTAGAATCAGAAATGACTAATAGTTTCCACAAGGAATCACTTGCAAAGAAATGAAAACGAGAAAGAGAAGCATCTTTATTTTGAGTGTTAAGAGAAAAAAAAGATTTATTAAAAAAAAAAAACATATTTTGAAGTAATGTGTCAACATTACAACCCTCTTTCAAATCTTTAGGAAAATGAGCATCACTGTAAATATTAGTTACTATAGGATTCCCAAAAAAATGAACATTTGGGATTTATACAAGTAATTCTCAGTCAAAAAGAAACAAAAAAAAGGAACAAAATAAGTCAGCATTCTGCATCACAGAAACTCAACCCTAACGCTGGCAAAACCTTTCTTAGATCATTTTTTCTTAATAAAAAAAAACAATAACATAAAAGATGCGAAAAGAAACAATTCAAAAAGAGCAAGCACAAGCAACCATCATAATAAATATTACAAAAAATGGACATCTATCAGTGCAGATCGCAAAGCTGTAAGATCCTGAAACCATGGTATTATAAACTTCCCTAACTTATTACATTAGATTGAGAAAAATAGACCTTCCATGGTGACAATAAACAGAAATAGCTAGGGTTCCGATTTTGTTCTTATTTTTAAAAAACTATGATGTTAGCACACAATTTTTTATGGTGAAAACATCTACTAAGAACTAAGATGCAGCACTCTTCTCAACTTTAACATGTGGCATTCATTTTATGATGAGCTGAATTTATGGTTGTTGGAATTTAATATAGCACCTTTAACACCAATGAAATCATTCAAAAAAAACATCCATAGAAGCGTAGCAGTTAAGAAGAAGGCGATAAGATGATACCCAAATTTGCATCAGGTGTCCAATAACAAGGGGCACGTGGTAATTTAGACCCGGTGACATATACAATTCGGGTCTGAATTGTGATGTGACACCTTGTTATTAGACACCTGATGCAGCTGATGCAATAATTTTTCCAAATGTAGAGAAAGAAAAGATGAACAAAGATCACTCTTTTACAAGTGCTCCATTTCAATCAAAAGGCCAAGAGAGGAAGAGAGAGAGCACAGCTCCTCTTTCACTCCTCGTAAGAGTTATGATGATGATGATAAGGGGGAGGCAGTGTTGAGGCTGTACTCTCTCTCTTCTTCCATGGACCTTTGATGAATGCATGGCAAGGCACTTAAAACCAGATCTTCATCTCTTAGAGCATGGTGTAACTTTTATCACTTGCAACAAATAAATAATGGTCTGTCGGCATCCATCAACAGGTGATAAAGTATTGTATGTGTCAGAGAAAGGGAAGAAAAGTTCAGCAAACGACAAGCTGAATAATTCAGTGGCAGTGCAAGTTGAGCTTTCAATTCACACATGGATGGACTGAATGCTTGAGGAAAAGCCAATCAAGTTATGATTGGGAGAAAATTTTGCTTCTTGTGGTAAGAGACTAGATACATGCACCATTCAAGATGAAAGCTTTTTTGATTAAATTTAATTTAGAATTGTTGGATCCGAATCTATACTGTGAAGCATGCCCAAGTGACTCAGAGCTAGCGTAAAATAGGAGAGAAGGAAAGGGATGGAGAGAAAGAGAAAGAGAGAGGGTGTGCATTATAAAATGTGGTTTTTTAAATGTACTGATTAATCTTTTAATGTAGAATGATCTTCCTATTTATAGCAGTGGGATATAAATTTGAAAATTACATAGTTATCTCTGCTTTTATGGGGATGTTACAAGATATTTTCGTCATATAGAAAATAAATAAGTCTACAGTTCGACTACCTTATCGTTTGGTTGGCAAGGATCTATAATTCTTGCGTCAGCCAAATAGATTCGACCGACCTGTCAAGTTGGGACAATCGGTTGGCTCTAGTGGTATTCGGTCGCACGGAATTTGCTTGGTCTTTTGGACTTCATTCAATCGGCTTAATTCAGTTGGGACAAATACATTCGACCGAACCTGTCAAGTTGGGACAAATACATTCAATCGGTTGGCTCTAACGGTACTTCGGTCGCCCGGAATTTGCTTGGTCTTTTGGACTTCGTTCAATCGGCTTGATTCAGTAGGTTGGTTGTCTCAGTTTGATTATCAATTGTTGAGTCTTGGATGAGAAACTTGTGTTGTTTGGATAGAACTAAGCAGTAAGGCATATGATCAATCACCGTAATCTGACAGGTAGCTTATCCCTTTTGATAAGAGATCTGTCTGAAAGGCTCGATGAATGTTAGATGATGAGATCCTTAGGCCTTCTGCAATCTTAGGAACTTTTACGAGAATTCAGGTGATATTTAGAGAAGAGCTGTACCGTTTCCTTCCCTCAGTTAGATAGGTCTCAATTTTTGACTTCGACGACCTTCTTTTGGTCGGCCCAAATTCTATTTTGAGAGAGTTATGTCTGGCCAACGGGATCTTTTGTCCTTCTGAGAATGTGATTCTTGCTCCTTCTGATGGGTCATCATTGACCATCCGTTTGAATTTCATTGAGATTCGTGCCGACTTATTTCAAACATTACAAGAATATATATATATATATATAAAGAAAGAGAGAGAGAGTGAGAGAGAGAGAGAGAGAGAGAGAGAGAGAGAGAGAGGCA
>NW_018164474.1:1066441-1070772 GCF_001263595.1 Phalaenopsis equestris | reverse complement strand
ATATATCTATGTATGTATGTATGTATGTATGTATGTATGTATGTATATATTATCTTTTACTAAGAATTATTTTCAAAATTGTATGTTATATGGAAAGTAAAAAAATTTTGTTTTGCTCCATCCCGATAATACATCACAAGTTCTTTTACGAAGAATTATTTTGAAAATTGTATGTTATATGGAAAGTAAAAAAAAATTTGTTTTGCTCCATCCCGATAATACATCACAAGTTAGAAAACTATCAATTATCTCCATAAGTATTGTTATACAAATTTTTACTTTCATGGGCATTAATTGTATGTGAACCCATCTTCTTATAATATTTTTAGTTCAACTATCTTTGGTTAAAAGTTTACACCATTTTTTTTTCTCTTCAACTATATAGACCATAAAAATAAGAATGAAAAATAAATAAAGGGCTTTCATGCACATCTTATGAGGGAGTTTATATGTGTGATTATCTATTAAAACATATACATAATGATTATATGGCATGAATTCATCATCATATACATAAAATAAAGCATTTTATGACTCTAACTTGAACTCAAGATGTATGAAATCAAAATGATTGTATGATTCAGTTTCTAAAAGGTGACATCAATATTATGTTTATATTATTTCACACTTTATAATTTGAATTTAGATGTTCTAAGGTACTTTCATTTAGTTTCTAAGATATCATTTTTGTAATATAATATGTAGTTATAATATATATATTAATATTTTATTTTTGTACATTCAAATTTAATTTGAGCTTTAATTTTCTTAGACTTGTACTTTTAATTCAACTGACACTAATTTATTTGTTAAATTAGTCTCTTTTAGCAATCCAAAAAAAAAAATCAATTATTCATGTGATATAATAAATTTTATTTAAATAATAATTATTTTTATTTTAATAAATATCTAGTGATTGATTTAGCCATGTCATAATAACTATCAAGCTACAAATATTATATCATATAACCTTTTAGCCTCATTATTAAATGCTACTTTATTAATTTCTCCATATGAATTTTCTCTACCGATAATGCCATTAGTATTACCCTATTTTTTTTGTAGTCTCACCTCCATGTCAACATATATTGCCTGTAGTGATGGATCTATTCAACTATACTTAGCAAACTTTGTGGCCTTCATGTGATACCTTATTAGAGGTTATTTCAAAGTTCAAAAGGAGGGCCATGATCTTCCTTAATCATCTCTATTTTGCCTTAATTTCTCACAACCTTCAAGCCATGCTTTATTCTTCTTTAGAAGAAAAATCATCTTGGCTAACTTCACTCACCTGAATGATTATTTAGTTTATCAACTTTTATTCATTTCATTGCTGTGGCTGCCATCCATACCATCGTCATTGGCCTTATCAATTTGATGCATGCCTTTTACAAGTCCAATGTTATGTCACTTTTTCGTCACAAAGGAGGACTGTCATTTTACTCAAGCTCATAATGTTTCAACGTCAAAAATGCTAGTGTTGTGCGTTGGATAATTCACGGTGATAGAGAGATATTAATGTCTTAATATTATACAAAAATTCTTGATACACAGATAAAAGAATAGCTGATAGAAGAAACAATTTTAGAAAACATAAAAGGAAAAAAATCATAGGACCTATCCTAGCTGAAATGATTTCTACTTTTCAAATATTTGTTACAACAATTTGCTTGCTCTTAAAATAATATTACAAATAGAGTAGAAATATTGGGAAAGGGACAATAACCCAACTGCAACGATAGAAGATTGATGGCAGGGGATGTGTGATGACGATCTCGATTCATTATCACTAATGGCAGTGGCCGCTAGGCAACAACGATCCAATAATAGTAGTGTAGCGATAACCAAACAACGATGATTTGACGATGACGATTTTACAATCGAGGTCAATGACGATTGAAAGATAATGATACAACATAACAGCTACCGAGAGATAATGGTTCGACAATGGTGGTGCGGCAGTGATTTATAGGTGTTGGTAGCTCAAACATTCTCTAGAGCATAGTGCTCCTTTCAGTTTTCTGATCCCAATCCAACCTCCTTATGAAGATATTGTCGTCTTCTTATAGAGATTTTAAGAGTGACACCCTTTATAAATACTGTTAGAATCCGAATTCCTCCATCCGGTGGTCCTAAATGACCCTTGATTGAATCATATTTAATGAAAATTTGAGTGTTATAATGATATTAGAATTAGGTGATACTGCGCTCATTGAATTTGTCTCGTTTAGATATTTAATTTGACCATAAGTTGACTATATTTGGAAATCATTTGATCCCCAAAATAGGTCTCAAAGTTTTTTTTTTTGTTTACGTTTTAAGTGCATGATCTAGGTTCACTTGGACTCAAATCAGATCATGTTTGATGTCTCTGATTCGTTAAGACAATAACAACTTATTTGTACTTAAATTATACTAACACTTTCTCTAACTTTGAGAAACGTGTGGTGTTTGTAACTAATATCTATTATTAGCTACAACTGTTTCAACTAAGCTGCGCGTTGCTATTTTTTCCTACTTGAATTTTCAAACACGTAGGCTTATTTTTTACATCTTTAGCCGCACAGTTTAAGAAGGGAGAGCGCTGGCGTGTCGGCAAAGAAGGCACATGTGCTTCCTTTGGGGCTCTGTTTGGCCTTTCAAATCGTACTTTGTCAACTCATTTTTGGGGGATTCGTCCCTGTTTCACAAAATCCTCTACTGTTTCTTTGTGGACAATTCACTGTATAACTAGAGCTTTTTTTATCAAAATTGTTTTTTGAATTTATCTGCATCAAATTTATGTATTTACACTCATCATTTTGGGCTGTATCTGGAGATCAGACGTAAATTTACGTGCGGTGTCCAATTAGAATTACTATAAAATACCCTCTTTTTTTTGAGTTGAACCTACTCTTTTTTCTTAGGGCAGACGTAAATTTACGTGCGGTGTCCAATTAAAATCGCTGTAAAATACCCTCTTTTTTTTTTTGAGTTGAACCTACTCTTTTTTCTTAGGGATTTTAATTGGACATCAGATGCAAATTTATGTCCGGTTTCGTGATGCAATAAGAAAATAGATAAATAGGGACATTATTTCTGAATGGTTTATCACCTATAGGTTCATTGATCACCTATAAAGCATGTGACAAAAGTTATGATTGCACAGTTGCCTAATAATCAATGATTTATTAGTGGTTTATCACTTGTCTTTTACCTGCTCTATGTCATGCTTTAAGCCACGTTAATTTATTATATATGTTTTAAATTTTAATCAAACTATGACTCCCATAAATCCTGAAATAAAACCATATTCAACTAGTTTTAAAAATGATCACATACAATTAAATTCAATAATTTAAAATTTTGTTTTTTTTTTCTGCTCAAAGAATATGATGGAACTGAAAGGGATCAAATGCATTAAATTCATTAGTTCTAAACTGTTATTTAGATCTTAAATAAAAACGTTGATCAGACTGCTTTAAGCACTCAGTTTGCTTCTCATATTCATTTTCTCTCTCGCTCTTTACTCGAAAATGTTGCCGTGAGTGAAACTTATATAAGAAGATCATTCTTTTATGGCCATTTTTAATCCAAAATCATGGGGTACTGAAACTCATAGATTTTACAAATTTTTTATCTTGTCCAGAGGTGAAACCCAAGTGTTTCTTCAATCCGACTGACCCAGCATATATTTTTCTACATAGTAAATTGTCTAGTGTGCGTAGGTCGTTAGGAGGTTACCCCACCCGGACGGGGAGTAAGTCCTCTTGTTCGGAGCGTTTTCAGCTTTGTAGCTTAACTTATACTCTAAACTTAAATGATATGTATGATGATCTTAATGTTATATCTCACAAATTGTTAGATAGAACACTAGTTTTATTAGATACAAATTATTTTAATTAAGCAATTAAGAATTATAAAATGAATATTGGTTTCCTAAATTACATCATTCATTCATCCAATATATCAAAAAATGCAAACATCTTATAAAACCCTAAGATAAAGCATCACATGTTTGTTTTATAAAAAAATATATTCAAAGTACTTTTTTCTTTACTTAGAAATAAAAAATTAAGTAAATAAAACAAGATAATATACTATTTTATCTTGTTCCAACACTTCATTTTTTTTTTATAAATATTAAGTTTAGATGTCCCAAACAGTGAGTAAAGTTGAGAATCAGAGTAAAAAATGAGATTAGTGTGGCTAGGGGTGTAAACGAATCGAACACGAACGAACAGAGATTGTGTTCGTGTTCGTTTCGTTTAAAATTTAGTTTGTTTGAAATAAGCTCGTGTTCGAAATTGTTTGTGAAGTCACTGTTCGTGTTTGTTTCTTAACGAACGAGC
>NW_018164474.1:1066180-1066431 GCF_001263595.1 Phalaenopsis equestris | reverse complement strand
CTGTTCGCGAACGACGAGCCAGTTTGACATCCCTAATAGTATATATATATAAATAATATACTATTTTAATTATATAACTTATATTATATAAATATTTAATATCTATATTAGCATATTACTAATATAGTATATTAATATATTATTATTATTAATTTATTAGATATTATAATTTATAAAATTAATTTTTTTTAAATATCATAATTATATATATATATATAATTATTTTATATTATTTTATATTTCAAACAATA
>NW_018164474.1:1057875-1059994 GCF_001263595.1 Phalaenopsis equestris | reverse complement strand
CCCTCTTAAAAAAAAAAAAAAAAAAAAAAAAAATCTTGAAGTCAATGACTACCAATAATCAATGTCAATTACCTTCAATCATCGTCGATCGCCACTTGTGGCTTTTGTAGTTGACTATTATTGCCCACACTATTATTGTCTAATCATTATAGCTCAATCAAAGCCTCTAAACCCCATGTTTTTAACTTAAAGAGAAGAGTGAAGCACTCTAGTTTAAAACATATAGTGAAATTATTTGCTTATGTCTCATCCTATAACTTTTATTATATATTTTTGTGTTAGATTTTCGTGCAACGCTAAAACACTAATATTTCACTCCTTTATGAATTTTCTAGCACGTAATAGTTTTCCTTTTTAAAATTAAAAAAAAAATAATATCAATTTTAACTAATCATATCTAAAATAGCTAGAGAATTAAATTTCAAATGCTTTCCTCATTTTTTATTTATTATTATTATTATTATTATTTTTTCTATAGGAGAAGATCAAATAATTATTATTTTTAGTATTTTAAGAAATCCCCAAAAAAAATAAAAAGTTTTAAACATTTTTAGTTATTACAGATAATTTTATAATATTTTTAGAGGCATTTACATACAAAGCATTCAAAACATCATGATTTACATTTTTACCGCATAAAGTTTTTTGTTTTTTTGACAACTCTCGGCACTTTATTAACTCCAAACTCCATTAATTGATCTTATTTGACGCTTACAGAAGAAGATAATTGAGACGTAGGATTAGAAAGTGACTGATTATGATATATATATATATATATATATATGACTCATCAAACGTTCACCAGAAATGATAGACTTCACAGAGGCCAATTCGGACCATGCAATATAGGGAAAAAATTTGTGTACATAAGAGTTACACATCGCTGCGTACGTCAGGGTTATACAGAGGGTACAAAAGGGTTATATCTGCGTTATACCCTCTGTATTCTGTAATCTCCCCGTAACCTACAAATATATGAAAACAGAACCGTGTAACTTAATAGAAGGTACATGTAGGTTACAGAGGATATAACGCCGATAAAACCGCTCTGTACCCTCTGTATAACCCTGGCGTACGCAGCGTTGCATACGTCTTACGTACATCAAATATATGACATACGCGGCGTACTCATCCTTTAACTTTTATTATATATGTGTGTGTACTTTTATTATATATGTGTGTATTAGATCTCCGTGCAATGTTAAGACGTTAATATTTCACTCTATTTCTATGTATTTTATAGCACATAATAGCTTTCTTTTTTAAAATTAAAAAAATAATATCAAATTTATCAAATCACATCTAAAATAGCAAGAGAATTAAATTTCAAATGCTATCCTCATTTTTTGATCTATTTTTAATTTTATTTTTCCCATAGAGAAGGCCAAATAATTATTATTTTTAGTGTTTAAAAATAATATTAATTATAATTTCCATAAATTGAATAAAAATAAAAAGTTGTAAACATTTTTAATTATTACAGATGATTTTATAATATTTTTAGAGTCATTTACATACAAAGCACTCATAACATTATATTTACATTTTTAACGCATAAACTTTTATTATTTCTTTTTTACAGCACTGAGCACTTTGTTAACTCAAAACTCCATTAATTGATCTTATTTGACGCTTAATAAAGGAAGATGACTGGGATTAATTGCAGATGTAGATTAGGATCAACAAGAGGCTAATTATGGGCAAATTACGATTAGATTGAGACTTAGGATTAGAAAGAAAATGATTATGGTATAAAAAAATGACACATCGAGTGCTCATCAAACATTCACCAAAAGTGACAAGCTTCACAGAGGCCAATTAGGGAGAAAATTTTACATCTAGAGTCTGAACATAGCTCTACGTGCGGACTTCCAATAATATTGCCACGTGAAAGTTATTGTGGGGTTATTGAAGTGAAACCGCAGAGGTTACTGAGGAGTTATTGGGGTTATTAGAAGGTTATTGCGGGGGTTAATGCAGAGGGTTATTGAAGTAGAATCGTGGAGTTTATTAGGGGGTTATTGGGGTGTTATTATGGGGGATATTGATATGAAACCGCGAAGATTATTGGGGAGTTTGCAAGTATTTAGAGCGGCACCCTCACCTCCACGCCCACCCC
>NW_018164474.1:978454-1057844 GCF_001263595.1 Phalaenopsis equestris | reverse complement strand
CCCCACCCAATTACCCTCCCAATAACGTTTACAGTTCCACTCTAATAACTTTCGCGGCTTCACTTTAATATTTTTTTAGGTGGGCTGATATAGCACATACGGCGACATATTATTGGAGAGATGTAAAATTTCCCCGGATTAGGTCCATGCAGTCTAGGGAGAAAATTTGTTAGATTTTGCTATTTTTTATTTGATTTTTATATTTTGAGTGATATGTACATATAGAAAGCAAAAGGTTAGAAATCCTCATATGTTTTATCCTCCGTGAATTGAATGGAGTTACTTAGATTTGTCCATATCTACATGTCATATGTTAATCTATGATAAAAACAAAATTCTTTAATAATCAAATCTACATATCATGCACATTTTCTAAATATAACTTTCTCTTTTTATAAATATAAATTAATTAATTTTTTTTCTTAATCACAATAAGATAAATTTTTAATTAATTTTAATTAAAGCCTGACACATATATTAAGAGCTCAATTACAAACTGAGCCGTTCTTTTTATCGCTTTTTTTTCCTAATTAGAAGATCATGATTAATTATTCCTTCCTTCTTAACTAACTCATACAATTCATTACATAAGAAAAAAAAAGTCTATTGATCCCTTTTCTTTAATTATTATAGACTTTAAAACGTTAAGAAAATACAAAAAGAATTATTAAAACACGTTAAAATCAACGTGTTAGCCCTAATCTATGTTTATGTTGGTAATTAACCATAATTTGTCTTTGCCAAGAAATTCTCATTTTTTAGGTTGTAGTGTTTGATATAAAATTCTCATTTTTGATGTTGCAAGGCCCTGCAAAAATTAAAATTATATTTTGACAGATTTGAGGGGATGATCAATCACAATTCATACGGGATGTCTCTAAAAGTACGGACGAAGTCTTGTGCGAAACAATTAAAGCAAATGTTAATTTCTTCATAAATGAGTATCTAAATTCGGTATCTCTCAGAATTCAGTTGACTTACTAGATCGAAAACTCTCTCGTGTTCTCTTTGAATTAGGACCAAACTTATTGCGTCGGAACTGACTCCCAGGCACTTCGATACGTTTAGGGCTCTGGATTGCTAGGCATGAGTGAGTTCATTGCGGGCTTCCTTGAGTTGAAGAAAGGCTTGTTTACACTCTACAATCTAGATGAGGTTTTTGGCGTTTCTTAGGACTTTGAAGAAAGCCACGTACTTATCTCCATAACTAAAAATGAAGAGAATGAGAACTGCAATTCACATTGTTAGTTTCTACCATTCTTTAATATTACAGGGAGAGAGCATATCAATAAGTGCTTGGACTTTCTCAGGATTAACCTTGATTCTCTTCTCTCAAGTGCTAACAATACTTAACAATACTTATGAATTTCCCAATTCCAACTCTAAATGTACACTTTAATGGATTCAACTTCATGTTATATTTTTTCAATATCTAAAAAATTTATTTTAAAAATTTAATGAGTTATTCAGTCAATTTGCTCTTAGAAATGTAAATTTCACTATTTTTCCCTTTTGTTTCAACAAAAAAAGAAAAGAAGAGATTTCCGCATTTTAAAACCCAAAAATTATATAATAACAATCACTTCTTCCTTAGTGGTGAAGTTGCCTTTAGACAAGTTGATTTGAGACTGGTGAAGTATTTTATCAACATGTAGAGTATGTCTTTGCCTACTATTTGGTTGTGCTATGATAGTTATTATGTGGTTGATTATCTTCTTTAGGGAGCATGATACGACATTTTCATTAGAGATAGTGGTAAGGATAGACATGTTCATTTATGATATTCAAGATCATATCACTTATCGGAGTAGATGGTTGGCCTTTCAAATGAGAGTTGCTCTAAAAATTTAGTCTATTTATTTTTTTCTTCATGTAAATTGATTGCGTCTTAGTGATAAAAATGAAAAACAAAAGGAACCACAAAGTCCTCTTCTTGTTGCAAAAGAGGATATATTGAGGATTCTCAATTTTCAAAATATTAAGCAACTTTAGCATGAGGTGCATAACACCAATAAATATGAGATGAAAGAACTGAAAGAAGATTTGTTCAAGGTTGAGCTCTCCATTCATACAAGAAAATCCCACTCTACGATGTTGAATTGGTCAGGGGGATACAGATAGAGGAATACATAGAAGTTTGTGCAAGCGCCAAATATATCCTCCAAGTGTTTGTTACACGATGGTAAAATATATCCCTATATACAGAATCTGAAGATTGAAAGGGGTCATATGAATTTTCTTTGATGGATCCTTTGAAGATTCATATCCCGAGGAAGTGTTGAATGACACGTGCATGAGACTTTCATGTGTTGGAGAATGTGCAATCACTATTAAACCATTGTTTATTTTGTACTATATTTTTTTCGTATTTGATATATATTTATCTTCTTTAGATGGTGAAGAATGTAAATATAGATATCGAGTTGGACCTTTTCTTAATGCATGGAATACAAAGTTTTGAAGATCAAATTTCTTCAAAGCGAATATAAGTAGATGTACAATGTCATTGCATAGGAGATATTAGCCTTAAAAGTCAACTAACATAGTGTAGGACTGAATTTTCCGTTATGGCAATTTCTCCTTACATGTAAAGCGAGAGCTTAATAAAAATCAAGATGAACTGAAAAATGCCTAATGTGATCTTATACTTTACACGAAGAGTTTACAAGTTTCTCAAACAAAAATTGTCGGCTCTTGAAGAGAAAACTAATATATTGCAGAATCAGTGTGTAGAAGAAAGATTCATCTTAGACTTCTAAAAAAAGATTCTTCTGATACACCATAGGATTAGGGCCCACATCGAGGGTTTATCTCTTAGCAAGACATCTAAAGACCCTCCTTTCTTTTTAGAAGATGAACGGGTTGGAATCAAGCAGAAGATAATATTCTCCAATGACGAGGAGAATAAGCATATTAAGATCGATTAGTGTACGATCTCTAAGAATGATCTTTTTTGTTTAATTTTTAAATAACTTATTTTTTTCTTCAATAATAGTATATTTGTTCATGTACTATTTTATGTGTCGTTTTATGTGTTTGTTGATAATATGTTGATATTGAAAATTTATTTATTATGTTTTTTTTTATTATTATTTGTTTTTTTTTATTATTATTTGAATTGAAGTCTTGGCTTTGATATGATGTTGGTGAGGTTGATAACATCAATTTTGTTTCTTATTTGTGTTGATTTCTTGTAATTTGCCCTTAGAGAAGAGAAATCTATTAAATGTCTTGTTAAGAATCAAATATATTTCAATTAAGTTATTCCCCGCCCATAGAGGCATAGTGACATCAAACTCTTATAGGGCTTTTATCTTTTGAGATCTTTTGAGTGTGAGAGTATTAACCTACTGAGATTTTTTTTGAGTGGAGATCATATCAAACACTTGCCCTCATAGAGTCTTTTTGGTGATAAGGATCGTGTCCACTAATTGCTCTCCATCGAGATTGTCACAAGGGCATGTGTTTCAGGGGTTTGAGTGAAGACATTATTTGTCACTTACCCTCAATTATTCTTTCTAGTCAGATTCATGTTCAATAATAAATTTTTATTGAGACTACTACTTGTGAGTGTTTTCCAAGAGTAAAAGTGGAGAGAGAGTCTACAAATTTCCCTTAAGTGGTCTTTTTAGTGAGGATCATGTCCAACACAAGCATTCCATCAAGGCTACCTCATATACATGTATTCCAGAGGTATGTGTAGAGACTAGTCTACCACTTACCTTCAATGAATCTATCTAGTGAGGACCATATCTACCACTAGCTTCCCATCTAGACTTTTTCATGGGCGTGTCTTTTAGGGATGTAAGTGGAGATTGAGTTTGTAACTTGCTCTCAAGGGATCTTTTTAGTGAGTATCATGTCCCTCTGTTGCTTCTCATCAAGGCTACCACATGGGCATGCATTCTAGGGGTATGCGTGGAGATTAGATCTACCACTTGTCCTTGATGGGTCTTTTTATTGAGAATCGTGTATACCACTAGCTTCTCATCGAGCTACCCCATGGGCGTATATTCTAGGGTATAAGTGGAGAATAAGTCCACCACTTGCTCTCAAAGTGTCTTTCTAGTGGTGATCATGCCCACCCCTAGTCTCCCATCAAGACTACCCCAGGAGCATGTCTTTCAGGGGTACGACTAGATACTAAGTATGACACGAACAACTTTAGACTTATCTGAAGTTATTTTCAGGGAGTTACTAGAACGCATTAACCCACATAAAAGAGGTTATAGGAAATTCACCGATAATATTTGGCATATCCGAGGACATATATATAAAGTGCCATGAGAAACCCATAAATGATATTTGACCTATTTGAGATCATTTATACATCATGTGCAAATACATACAAATCACATGTAAATAAATAATAATTATGGATCCTCTTTTCATTAAACATATTTATTAAATATTTTCATCCATATTTAAATGATTTCATGTGATGCTTCCAAATAAGAGAATAGGTTTTATTTTTAATGATTATAAATAAATTATAGAATATAAATTTTAAATATATGATTTAGGAAAATTTTTTTTTTGTAATGTTATATCCAGTAAAATGCGCTTTTTTTTTTATAACTCAAATTCAAACCAAGTTACTGTAGCCACCTGCCGTTTAAAAAAAATGCATTTACATATCTAACCTCAATTTTTATATTTTTGCATTTATGCAACCTTGCTTATGCATGAGAATGTGTATTTCACATTTTAAAAATTAGCGGTGATATTATTACGTGAAATGAAAGAATGGGGGGGTATAAATATAAAAAGTAATGTTCAAGTGTTGGAGATGTAAAAACATACGTATTGGGTGATTTGTATGCAAATGTCCTTTCATTTGGGGCTGTAAACGAGCCGAGTTTGGGCGAGCTCAGGCTTGACTGATGTTCGGCTCGTTCGAAATAGCTCGTATTCGAAATCGGCTCGTGAACAGTGTGTTCTTGTTCGGCTCGATTTAAATATTTGTGTTCGTGTTCGGCTCGAAATTGGCTCGTTAAACTAAAATTGAGAAAAATAAATGTAAAGGTCGAACCTGGATCAAATATATGTAAAAGAATGCACAAACCACATTGCCACATGAGGTGTTATGATTTAAATTTAGACATAAATATAAATAATATATCATTATATAAATAATATATGTGATATATTGTTATATAAAAAGTTATATAATTTTTTTTTTCGAGCCATTTCAAGCAGACACAAGCGAACAAATTGTTGTTCGTGTTCGGCTCATTTACATTTCGAGCTTAAAAATTTGTTCGTGTTCGGCTCGTTATTTGTTCGTGTTCAGCTCATTAGGCTTAACGAACGAGCCGAACACGAGCTGCTTAATGAGCCGAACACGAGCTGTTCACAAACAACGAGCCAAATTGACAGCCCTACTTTCATTCTCTATTTAATAACCATAGCAGGTGAGATCTGGTTTTTATTTACTGCTTTTCTGAATAGAATTCAAATTTTCTATCGCTTTATTGCCAAATCTAATTATTTAGGAGCCCGTTGAGATTAGTTTTATTTATTTTTACTAGAAATAAAAATCTTTGATATGCTATAATAAACTTAATTATTTTTTGAAATATTCAAAATAATTTTTAGATATTTTAAATATTTTTAGAAATAAATTCATTTATTTTTTAAAATAAAAAGAATAAAAATATGTAAAAAACACATTAAATAAACATATTTTTAAATAAAAAAAGGTTAATTACATAAAAAGCACTCAAAACATTGCTATTTACAAATCAGACACCTACCCGATAATGAGTCTGTTTTAAAATATTATTTTCTCTTCTAAAAAATGTGAGAAACAGTAAGTAGAGAAATGAAAGGAGCCCAACATTAAAGAAAAATAATATTGAAGTTACTATTACATCAAACTCATACGTAATTAATACTCTCACAACTTGAAAAGCTAAAATGTACATAAACTTCAATGACCACCAAATCAAAAAAAAAAAAAAAAAAAAAAAAAAAAAAAAAACTTCACCAAAAAAAGCAAAAACTATTGAGAACAGAGCAACAGCAGTGCCGCACTCCTAGTAAAGATTGCACTTCCAACCAAACAAACCTTCTGGAAACCACAGAGCGATCTCCTTCCTCGCACTCTCAATTGAATCGCTTCCGTGGATTACATTCCTGCAATAACAAACACAGAAAAATGGATTACATCATAAAAAATAATATAAAAAAAACTTAATAACATCAGAGAAAAACGAAAGCGAGTGTTAATTAATCACCTCCCAATTTCAATTGCATAATCGGCCCGAACAGTTCCGGGTTCCCATTTCGAAGGATCTGAAGCCCCAATAATCTTCCGACAATTCACAATAACGTTGTCTCCCTCCCAAACCATGGCTACCACCACCACAGGGCCAGAGGTGATGTCCCCCACAAGTGCGGGAAAGTATCGCTTTCCTGCCAAATCCTCGTAGTGCTTTTCGGCGATGGATCGCTCCGCGTTTAAAACCTTCAACCCTAAAATTCAAATAGATGATCACACATCGCAACAAAATATATAAACACAGAAGAGTTGATGCGGGGAGGTTCGATAGAAAAACCAAATACCTTTAAGGTGGAAACCGCTGCATTTGAAGCGCCCGATGATCTCGCTAATCTGAAGAGATATAGATTTGAGTTGTTCAAGTTGAAGATATGAGGAAAATTAGAAAAAGGAATGGTGGATTGATGGGTTACCAGGTTGCGATGGACGCCATCAGGCTTGATCATGATGAAAGTCTGCTCCATCTTAATTGTTTCAGTAGATCTGTCTCCAAATCAAATAAGAGAGCGAAAACTTGTCGAAAACTTGTAGCGGTACATGGAACAAGAGGGCAATGGGGTTTCTATTTATAGACTAGAATTTGTAAGGGACGCACGAATATCGTTGCATTTCTTAACGGGCGGCTCCTGCTATTTTTGGAAAGGAATTTTGAAACAAAATATCGAAGGATTCCAAAAATATTCCACTTTTTCAATGGCGGCTTAAAATATAGTAGCAATGATTTTGGTGGGTCCTACCATAGATTTGATTTCAGATAATAAGGGAAAATAGTCAAATTATTTAATTCATTTTTAGGTTGACTTTGAAATCTTATATACGGGAAGTATTAATTTTGCATGCATACCAACAATTTTTATGTATTTAAATATCTCACACCTTAAATTTATATGAATGCATGAAATTGTGCATATCACATTTAAGAAATAAATAATGATGATGTAACATTTTGGTTTTTCATTAATGAGAACTTAGGTATGGGATGTGTAAGTTCATAAGGATTGTGTGGTATGAATCTAAATGCTTCTAATATAATTGAGGGCTAAGTTTACACTCTTACAAAAAAAAAAAAAAAAAGGTTGAAGTCAACGACTACTAATAATTATTGTCAATTACCTTCAATCATCGTCGATCGCCCCTTTTTGCTTTTTTCACTTTTGGCTTTTTTAGTTAACTACTATCTTGTGATTATTATTGCCCACACAATTATTGTCTAATCATTATAGCTCAATCAAAGCTCTCTAAACTCCATGTTTTTAACTTAAAGAGAAGAGTGAAACACTCTAGTTGAAAATATATAGTGAAATTATTTGCTTATGCAAGACTTTCAAATTAAAATCTCTAATGTCTCATCCTTTAACTTTTATTATATATTTTTGTGTTAGATTTTCGTACAACGCTAAGACATTAATATTTCACTCTTTTATGAATTTTCTAGCACATAATAGTTTTCCTTTTTAAAATTAAAAAAAAAAAAAATAATATCAATTTTAATTAATCATATCTAAAATAACTAGAGAATTATTTATTTTATTTTTATTTTTACTTTTTCTATAGGATAAGATCAAATAATTATTATTTTTAGTATTTTAAGAAATCCCCATAAATTGAATAAAAAATAAAAAGTTTTAAACATTTTTAATTATTAGAGATAATTTTATAATATTTTTAGAGGCATTTACATACAAAGCATTCAAAACATCATGATTTACATTTTTACCGCATAAAGTTTTTTGTTTTTTTTACAACTCTCAGCACTTAATATTAACTCCAAACTCCATTAATATATATATCGTACTTACATGTCCGGGTTATGCAGAGGGTACATGAGGGTTAGATCCGCATTATACTCTCTATAATCTCCCCGTAACTTACCTGTAACCTACAAATATATGAAAATAAAACCGTAGAACTTAATAGAAGGTACATGTAGGCTACAGGGAGGTTACAAAGGATATAACGTGGGTAAAACCGCTTTGTACCCTCTGTATAACCCTAACGTACGCAAAGTTGCATACGTCTTACGTACACAAATTTTTTCCGTAATCTAGAGGGCTTTTACTTTTACCAATTTTTGATTTAAGAGGAGAAATTCACTGTATTTAATAAACAAATGTACATATTTTGCACATTTTCTACATATAACGTTCTCTTTTTATAAATATAAATTAATTTAATTTTTTTCTTAATCACAATAAAATCAAAATTAAATTTAATTTAATTTAAGCGTGACACATATATTAAGTGCCCAAATACAAAACAAAAAATCTATTGATCCCTTTTCTTTAATTATTATAGATTTTATAACGTTAAGAAAATACGAAAAGAAATATTAAAACATCTTAAACTCAACGTGTTAGCCCTAATATTAGAACATCTTAAACTCAACGTGTTAGCCCTAATCTATGTCTGTGTTGGTAATTAATCATAATCTGTCTTAGCCAAGAAATTCTCATTTTTTATGTTGTAGTGTTTGATAAGAAATTCTCATTTTTGATGTTGTATGACCCTGCAAAAATTAAAATTATATTTTGACAGATTTGAGGGATGATCATCACAATTCATACGGGATGTCTCTAAAAGTACGGACGAAGTCTTGTGCGAAACAATTAAAGCAAATGTTAATTTCTTCATAAATGAGTATCTAAATTCGGTATCTCTCAGAATTCAGTTGACGTAGTAGATCGAAAACTCTCTCATGTTCCCTTTGAATTAGGACCGAACTTATTGCCTCAGAACTACTCCCAGGCACTTCGATAGGTTTAGGTCTCTGGATTGCTAGGCATGAGTGAGTTCATTGTGGGCTTCCTTGAAATGAAGAAAAGCTTGTTTACACTCCACAATCTATGTCAGGTTTTTTGCGTTTCTTAGGACTTTGAAGAAAGCCACACACTTATCTCTAAAACTAAAAATGAAGAGAATGAGAACTGCATTTCACATTGTTAGTTTCTACAATTCTTTGATATTACAGGGAGAGAGCATATCTATAAGTGCTTGGACTTTCTCAGGATTAACCTTGATTCTCTCAAGTGCTAACAATACTTAAGAATTTCCCAATTCCAACTCTAAATGTACAATTTAATGGATTCAACTTCATGTTATATTTTTTTCAATATCTAAAAAATTTATTTAAAAAATTTAATGAGTTATTCAGTCAATTTGCTCTTTGAAATGTAAATTTCACTATTTTTCCCTTTCGATTCAAAAAAGAGAGAGAGATTACGGCATTTTAAACCCCAAAATGCATTATATTATAATAATACATGTCTTCCTTAGTGGAGAAGTCTGTCTTCTCAACTTTAGCCGGATACATTTTAATTTGGTAATACATTGAGAAGACATCCGATAAGCTCATGATCGAGTGATCGATTGTCAAGTCAATGAGAGCAACAATTTTTGGCAAGAGGTAGTTGTCCTTAAGACAAGTTGATTTGAGACTGGTGAAGTTGACACACATTCACCACTTACCATTTGACTTTGGCGCCCCATATCCAGCATCTAACAGATTTTGTACTTCCTCCTGAATTGGTTCCGCCTGCTTGAGAGCTACTGATCATATCTTCTATTTTACATCTTCTTATTAACAGGTCAGACCCTATGGTTGACATTTAGTTAGAGACGAACAACACAGACCAAAGCACCTTCTATTTCTGCAACATACCAAGCAAACACATCACGGTATTTGCACAGAGTGGAAATTTTTTTCTCCTTGTACCCTGCATCATAAGTTGTTCTTAATCAAGAAACTTTCCAGTATCTCCTATTGTTATAAGGATCTCTTCAATCACCTTGTTGATTTCCATGCCACTTCTTTGTTGAAGTTCTAATTCTAAGGCTTCTTGATGCATGCTGCTTACGACCCATAGATAAAAGATGTGTGATTTTTTCAGGATGCCTTGAATGGTGATAACTTCTCCTTCATATGAGATCTTTAGTACAATGTGATTGGTAGAGATGATAGCCTTGAAAATGTTTAGGAGTGGAAAACTGAATAAAAAATTTCTATGTTGTCAACAAATCAACTATGATGAATTAGCTAGTATAGTGAACAACTTACCACCAGTAGGGCTAGAGTTCCTAGCATCTCTTTCTTCTTGCCCGAGAAACAGTAAAGTTATTTGAATGTAGCATACAGTCGTGAAGTCCCTAGTTTTATTTTATCAAAAATAGACTTAAATAAATATTAACAAAATTCACAATATTAGAAAGGATACTACCAATTTTGTAGTTGGTAATCACAGTCATAATCATAATGGCATCGTTGTAGGTGTTTCCCTTAGTGGGTAGGTCGTTCTCAGTTAAGACAATAGGTTGTTGATGCACGATTCACTGTCAAGATAATGTTGTCATGCATTGTTCTTCTAAGTGAGGCTTTTTTAAGCTAGTCTAACCAGATGCTTCAATTTTGCCCCAAAAATGGCCAGAACAACACCAACAAAATGGATTGCTATGCATGAGTGAGTTCACTATGGGCTTCCTCTGCTGGAGCTTTCCCATATTTTTGGGTGATTGCTCTAGGTGCCAAAAATTACATCAGCTTATCTGCCTTGTTTAGTTCCTCGATTAAGTTTCAGATGTGACAACAGTCTCAAGTGTCATGCCCATGATCTCAGTGGTAAGCACAGTACCTCCTCAGATCACATATGAACCCTCTCACTTTCATATACGTAAGTTTTCAAAAAAAAATCCTTATTTTGAAAGGCCTCACAACTTTAATATATGAGACTCTCAATGGGGTCTGTGAGGGTATCTCATAAGTCAGTGGTGAAGGTCTTGCCTCCTAGTGGTGATCCATTTATCTTGGTACCTGACTCATCCTTCCAGGGGACAAACTATTCTCTCTTGTACACAAGCTCTCCTTTAGAACGAGTGAGGTTGATTCTCCTAGAATCTCTACCTTGTTGCTGGTTGCAAGGGTGAAGCATCTTCCATTTGACCTTATAGGTTTTTCCCTTCAAGGGATGCTCCTCTAATTGTTGAGTTCGTAAAAGGGTTGATGGTGAATTATATTCTTAAAACAATATATGATTGTTAGAAAGTTATAACAACTACGCTAATTAAGTGTTTTATGGCAAAGGCATGGCATAATGAGCGTTATTTTAGTCCCTAACGAGGACAACATGAATGACTATAGGTTTTAAATCACGCCCAATATTTATTTCAGAAAGTGAGTCACAAAAGTAAGCAAGGTTTCCCCATGCTCCTCACGAAATTGCAACAATGCTTACAAACTATTTTGAGATTTTTTGCACTGCCAAGTTGTGCAATGAATATCCTCTTGAATTCAGCAAAAGATGTGATTATTCCTAATGACAAGTTGCTAAGCCACTAAAGAGGGGCTCATCCAACGTCATAAAGAAGAGTCAGCATTTCAAATCATCACTTGCCCTTAACAAACACACAATAAACTCGTATGAGGTGATTTGTTCATAAGGGCCCTTCCATCCTCGATAGGACTCCATGGATGAGATCTTGAAATGTTCGGGCACTACAAATTTGGTTAGCTCAAGTAGAAGGCATTCTCCACTTGATAGAATCTTGGGGTTTCATTGTGTCATAATAAAAAATTGGCTTCACTTGAATCAACTTTAAGAAGGAGCTTTATTACATTTTCTAAACTTGTATTGGAGTATTAGTAGCATTTCTAGTAAAGTTTTCATGAAGTTCTTTTTCATATGAATGTTCTAAATGTTCTTAATATCACAAATTGCAATTCCTCTTGAAATGAATAGAGATTCAGAAACCTTAAATTTGATTACTAAGTATTCCTATACATAGAGTTTGAATCTAAGTTATTAAAGGTTTTTCTTAAATGTTGTTATTCTATTTATTAAACTAAAGTATAGAAGTTATAAGTAAATCTCTATCCTAAGTCATATGCTTTTATGTAGTAAAAGCTTCACTTGAGAACGAGTAACATTTAAGTTTGAGGGATTTTTATATACTAAAATAATATATTATTTTAAGTACATATTTTAGGCTTATTTTTGGTGATATTGCATTTTAAAGAATGATATTTTCATATTTTTATTGCAGGTATATTATTTTTAGGCATTTGGAGCAAAAATGACAAAAAAGGATGAAATTTGGAGCCAAAACTGCGAATTTTGGGATTCCGGCGCATGACGCGTCGTTTGAAAGAGGCTTGATGCATGATGCGCCAAAAATGACTCATGATTCACCATAACTTGTGCATGATGCGCCAGAGACTACTTTTTTGCGGATTAAGGTGATTCAAAAAAAAATTTGCGTTAATTTTCAAAGGGACACTTGTTCTACACGCCTATTGGAGTAATTCAAGGAGTAATTCAATGCATCTAGACAATGCATCTAGACACTTTGGAATGTTCTTTTATGAAGGGATATGTCTTTTGATCAAATGACACACCTTTTAAATTTAAAAAGTTGACTTTTGGAGGGAATTTTGAATTCCTTTTAAAAAGAGGCAACCCCAAATAAAAGAAGAAAACTTCAAAGACTTCAAAAAGGGGGGGGGGATGAAAAGGACAAGAAAGAGAGTGGTGTGAAAGGCAAGGAGAGAAGAAGAGGAGATTTTCTTCTAGGGTTATATGAGGAGAGAGAAGGTGAGAGATTTCTTCTTTATTACACTTCTAAGAGAGAATTGAGTGTGCTTATAAAAAAGAGAAAGGTTTGGAGAGAACTTCTAGGGACTTGCTTGAGAATGATTGTGAGATAAGTTGTGTCTTTTATTTCTTTTATTTTGTAAACTTATTTTTATATATGAAATATGTGTTTTGTTGTATCATTCTCATGAATTATGAGTAGTATCCTTTATCATTCTCCCTATTTTGAGATATGGTTTTGTGAAGAATTGATTTTATTTTATATGGTTTTAAATGTTAATAATTTGTGATGATTTGAACTTCGATCTTCATTTACTTTTTGATCTGGCCAATTGAAATGTTAAAACATGTTGAGAAACATATGTCCTGAAAAAGGCTATGATTTTTACAATAGGAGGAGAATCACATTTGATTTCATGGGAGAGTATGTCATCCATGGAATTGAGTGTAAATAAATATGGAAATATACTTTGTTGGATGCAGAATTGGAGATTTTAAGGTAACAGATTAAGATTCCTAATTTGGTCCAATTGATTGGAAACTAATACGAGATTGTTAGCCCTCAGGTGAGAGAGTAGAGATGAGTGGGGGCTCTGAAGTGCCAGCCGGTATCCTCCCAGACTAACCACAGAATTAGGGACCAAACTTTGGATTAGTCAATGTTCTTTATAGAACTCGGAAGAAGGTAAAGAATATGAATGCTCTTATTTGACACAAAACAATATATATATATATTAAATAATTTTGATTGCTTCACTCACCATAAACTTATTGTAAAGGTCATATACTCATTGTAAAGGGGAATGCTGTTTTCTTAAATTTGAACTTTCTGTCAACTAAAACTTTGTTTAGTTTTCATAATTTTACTTTTGAAGGTTTAGTTTTGAGTTAGTTAACTTTATCTTTCAACTGCATTTTAAATAACATTCACTTTAGTAGTTAATATTCAAACTTTGCACTTTACTTTTATTTTTGAATTTTTAAGCTATAAAATAATTTTAAGAATTTACTTATAGGTTGTTCCAACTTACTTTATAAAATAATTTTTGTTGGGATTATATTGCATATTTATTATTATATATGTCGTGTGTATGTTGTAATATTGAAAAATATTTGCAAAAATTTACATACTAAATCTACTCGCATCAATGATAAAACTTTATTGATGATATATTGGTTGCCTCCTATTTTTGAATGCTAACACTTATATCATTCAGAAATATAAACTATTAAGAAAATCTCCATCATAATTGTAGATATTTCAAAAATAAACAAGTTGATTTGAATAAAAATCTTCAGTATTTTCAAATTTGCTGAATTTAGTTATAGATGTTTCATGGAGTTTTGAATATGCTAAATGTGAGTCGTATATAAAAAGATGGTGAAATAGATAAATTTGAAAAAAAAAACTCCATGTTATTATTTTCAATGTTTGCAGTGGTAGCTCGACGACAATGACAGCGGCAGCGGCTCGGTTTTGATAGTATTGATGAGGTCCACAGTGGTTGTAGCCCAATGATGGTAGTAGCCCAATGATGGTAGTAGGTACAATGATAGTGGTTTGGTGTTAGTCGGGCGGTGTGATCAAATGCCAAAGGCGGTCTACGATGGTGGTTTGTGTTTTGGTGCATAGGTATGCATGCTTGATTGTACATGAATGTGTGTGCAAGAAAATGGGCACAATTTTGTGCCCGAGAAATTATGGGGTTCACATGCAAATATGAACATAAGCAAAAGCCGGCATGTGTAGGGATAAGAGGACGTGATGGCTTGCATGTGTGTGCACAGGTGCATTGGCTGGTGTGTGTGGAGCAGCCAAGCTCTTAAGAAGGCGTGCTTGAGTGCATGAGCGTACAGGTGAGCGCAAGCATCGACATACACAAAGGTGTGTGGGAGGTCATGCATGAACGCATTCACGCGCATGTAATAATTTTGTAAATTGGTGCCCTCATGTGTACGCTTGTGCAGGTGCATGCACGCTTGTTGGCTTTCTTGCATGAGTTTGTAAACTTGTGCTTTTATGCACCCGGAGCTTTGCCAATGTAGAAAACCTTCAAATTTTGATTTTTTTTCATTTTCTAAAATTTCAACTATAAATGCCTTATTCAAGGAGAGAGAAGCCACACACATCCTCTATAAACTATAGTTTTCATGCCTATGGATAGTAGTTTCCATATTTTTTCAATTCAGTGTTGTCTACCCATATTGAGGTTGTTGTTACCTACCAGTATTGAGACTATTGTTGTCTTCAGGTTGGTGTTGTCCACCTATATTGGGGTTGTTTTTATCTACCCATTTAAAGTTTTTATTTCCCACTCATATTGTTGCTCTTTTTGCCTTTACATCGTTGGTATGTTTCAATAAGAAAATTTAACTGAAAATTTTTTTAGACTACTTTAAAGGTTTCAATATTGAAAGAATCCTGACCACTAGTGCGAATTAATATTACAAAAAATCTCAAAATTTTGTAAGGATCAATGATATTGTGTTGATGATTACTGATAATATTTTGATGCTTTTTCAGAAAAAAAATTATATTCCAAATGACAAAATGGTTGTCTCCCATACTCTTTGATCAAGCCTGTGCTTTGCCAATGGAATACCTCATTGTTTGTGAGACGAGTTTGAATAAGGGCATTTGATTCCCACCAGTTTCAGAGCTAGCTAGTATTTTATCAACATGTAGAGTATGTCTTTGCAAACTTTTTGGTTGTGCTATGATAATTATTATGGGGTTGATTATCTTCTTTAGGGAGCATGATGCGACATTTTCATTAGAGATAGTGGTAAGGATAGACATGTTCATTTATGATATTCAAGATCATATCACTTATCAGAGTAGATGGTTGGCATTTCGAATGAGAGTTGCTTTAAAAATTTAGTCTATTTATTTTTTTCTTCATGAAAATTGATTGCAGTCTTAGTGATAAAAATGAAAAACAAAATGAACCACGAAGTCCTCTTCTTGTTGCAAAAGAGAATATATTGAGGATTCTAAATTTTCAAAATATTAAGCAACATTAGCATGAGGTGCATAACACCAATAAATATGAGATGAAAGAAGATTTGTTCAAGGTTGAGCTCTCCATTCATACAAGAAAATCCCACTCTACGATGTTGAATTGGTCAGGGGGATACAGAGAAGTTTGCGCAAGCGCCAAACATATCCTCCAAGTGTTTTTTACACGATGGTAAAATATCTCCCTATATACGGAATTTGAAGATTGAAAGGGGTCATATGAATTTTCTTTGATGGATCCTTTGAAGATTCATATCCTGAGGAAGTGTTGAATAACACGTGCATGAGAATATCATGTGTTTGAGAATGTGCAATCACTATTAAACCATTGTTTATTTTTGTACTATATTTTTTTGTAGTTGATATATATTTATCTTCTTTAGATGATGAAGAATATAAATACAGATCTCGAGCTGGAGCTTTTCTTAATGCATGGAATGCAAAGTTTATGAAGATCAAATTTCTTCAAAGCGAATATAAGTAGATGTACAATGTCATTGCATAGTAGATATTAGCCTTAAAAGTCAGCTAACATAGTGTAGGACTAAATTTTCTGTTATGGCAATTTCTCCTTACATGTAAAGCGAGAGCTTAATAAAAATCAAGATGAACAGATAAATGTGTAATGTGATCTTATACTTTACACGAAAGTTTAAAAGTTTCTTAAACAAAAATTTTCGGCTCTTGAAGAGAAAACTAATAAGTTGCAGAATCAGTGTGTAGTAGAAATATTCATCTTAGACTTCTAAAAAAAGATTATTTTGATGCAACATAGGATTAGGGCCCACATCGAGGGTTTATTTCTTAGCAAGACATCTAAAGACCCTCCTTTCTTTTCAGAAGATGAACGGGTTGGAATCAAGCAGAAGATAATATTCTCCAATGTTGAGGAGGATGAGCATATTAACATTGAATAGTGTACGATCTCTAAGAATGATCTTTTTTGTTTAATTTTTTAATAACTTATTTTTTTTTTATAGTAGTATATTTTTTCAAGTACTATTTTATCTGTCGTCGTATGTGTTTGTTGATAATATGTTGATATTGAAAATTTATTTATTAAGTTTTTTTTTTATTTGAATTGAAGTCTTGGCTTTGATATGATGTTGGTGAGGTTGACAACATCAATTTTGTTTCTTCTTTGTGTTGATTTCTTGTAAGTTGACCTTAGAGAAGAGGAATCTATTAAATGTCTTGTTAAGAATCAAATATATTTCAATTAAGTTATTCCTCGCCCATAGAGGCATAGTGACATCAAACTCTTATAGGGCTTTTATCTTTTAAGATCTTTTGAGTGTACATGTATCATCTAGGACTGATAACCTACTGAGATTTTTTTTGAGTGGAGATCATATCAAACACTTGCCCTCATAGAGTCTTTTTGGTGATAAGGATCGTGTCCACTAATTGCTCTCCATCGAGATTGTCACAAGGGCATGTGTTTCAGGGGTTTGAGTGAAGACATTATTGGTCACTTACCCCCAATTGTTCTTTCTAGTCAGATTCATGTTCACTAATAAATTTTTATTGAGACTACCACTTGTGAGTGTTTCCCAAGAGTAGAAGTAGCGAGAGTCTACAAATTTCCCTTAAGTGGTCTTTTTAGTGGGGATCATGTCCAGCACTAGCATTCCATCAAGGCTACCTCATATACGTGTATCTCAGAGGTATGTGTAGAGACTAGTCTAACACTTACCCTCAATGAGTCTATCTAGTGAGGACCATCTCTACCACTAGCTTCCCATCTAGACTTTTTCATGGGCGTGTCTCTTAGGGATATAAGTGGAGATTGAGTCTGTGACTTGCTCTCAAGGGATCTTTTTAGTGAGTATCATATCCCTATCTTGCTTCTCATCAAGGCTACCTCATGGGCATGCATTCCAGGGGTATGTGTGGAGATTAGATCTTCCACTTGTCCTTGATGGGTCTTTTTATTGAGAATCGTGTATACCACAAGCTTCTCATCGAGCTACCTCATGGGCGTATATTCTAGGGGTATAAGTGGAGAATAAGTCCACCACTTTTCTCTCAAAGTGTCTTTCTAGTGGTGATAATGCCCACCCCTAGTTTCCCATCAAGACTACCGTAGAAGCAAGTCTTTCAGGGGTACGACTGCATACTAAGTATGCCACGACTAACTTTAGACTTATCTGAAGTTATTTTCAGGGACTTATTAGAACACATTAACCCACATAAAAGAGGTTATAAAAAATTCACCAATAATATTTGGCATATCCGAGGCAATACATATAAAGTGCCATGAGAAACCAATCAATGATATTTGACCTATTTGAGATAATTTATACATCATGTGTAAATACACACGAATCACATGTAAATAAATAATTATTATGGATCCTCTTCTTATAAAACATATTTATTAAATATTTTCATCCATATTTAAATAACTTCATGTGATGCTTCCAAATAAGAGAATAGGTTTTATTTTTAATGATTATAAATAAATTATAGAATATAAATTTTAAATATATGATTTAAGAAAAAAAATATTGTAATGTTATATTTAATAAAATGTGCTTTTCTTTTTATAACTCAAATTCCAATACATGTCGTTTAATAAAAATGCATTTACATATCTAACCTCAATTTTTTTATTTTTATTTATGTGTATTTCATATTTTAAAAGTTAGGGGCGATATTATTATGTGATATGAAAGAAATGGGGGGTATAAATATAAAAAGTAATGTTCAAGTGTTGGAGATGTAAAAACATACGTATTGGGTGATATGTATGCAATATCTTCTTAAATAGTTTGGTTTTTATTTATTTATGTCCTTTCATTCTCTTTCTTATCACCAATGCTGGTGAGATCTGGTTTTTATTTAATACTTGAAAAGTCCAATGCCCACCAAATCATGAAAAAAAAAGGAGACTTCACCCAAAACAACAAATATTACATTTATCCTTTATATAATAATATATTAAATATATTTATTTCTAGCTTTAAAGCATAATTGCTCGTTTGGTAATGTGGTTATGCGTCTTCTTTTGTATTTATTTGGTCGAGGTTCAAATCCAACCCTTTACATTTATTTTTTCAGTTTAATTTTAACGAGCCAATTTTGAGCCGAACACAAACACAAATATTTAAATCGAGCCGAAAATGAACACACTGCTCACGAACCGATTTCAAACACGATGTGATTTCAAACACAAATAATTTCAAACGAGTCGAACACGAGCCAAGTCTGAGCTCGCTCAAGCTCGGCTCGTTTACAGCCCTAGCTCACAGCAATTGAGGACCTTCTTGGATGCTTTATCAAACAAAATCTTAATTCCATGACGATCAAACAATTCTACCTTAATATAAGCTGTGCGCCGTTATGCGTGCAAGGATTGTTTTGGTAATTTAAACCTACTTTTAGTTGCTGGGCCCAGCCCAGGAGTAGATAAGAACTTGGGCTTCTAAGCCCGACAACGAGTTTAATGTAATTTAACTTGCTGTACTTTTTGCTCTATTATATATATATATATATATCTAACCTCAATTTTTTATTTTATTTTATTTTTTTTTTTTGTATTTCATATTTTAAAAGTTAGGGGTGATATTATTACGTGATATGAAAGAATTGGGGGGTATAAATATAAAAAGTAATGTTTTAAGTGTTGGAAATGTAAAAACATAGGTATTGGGTAATATGTATGCAATATCTTCTTAAATAGTTTGGTCTTATGACCAATGCTGGCGTGATCTGGTTTCTAATTACTGCTTTTCTGAATAGAATTCAAATTTTCTATCGCTCTATTGCCAAATCTAATTATTTAGGAGCCCGTTGAGATTAGTTTTATTTATTTTTTTTACATATATTTACTTAAAATAAAATTCTTTGATATGTTATAATAAACTTAATTATTTTTTTAAATATTCAAAATAATTTTTAGATATTTTATGTATTTTTAGAAATAAATTCATTTATTTTTGAAAATAACTAAAGAAATGAAAGGAACCCAACATTAAAAAAAAACATAAAATTGAAGTTCCTATAATATCAAACTCATGCGTAATTAATACTTGAAAAGTCCAATGCCCACCAAACCATGAAAAAAAAGGAGACTTCACCCAAAACAACAAAAAAGCAAAGAACCCCCAAAACAGAGCAGCAGCAGAGTCACACTCCTAGTAAAGATTGCTCTTCCAACCAAACAAACCTTCTGGAAACCACAGAGCGATCTCCTTCCTCGCACTCTCAATTGAATCGCTTCCATGGATCACATTCCTGCAATAACAAAGACAAAAAAAAAAAAAGGATTCAATCATAAAAAAAAAAAAAAAAACATTAAAAAAAAAAAAAGCAAAAAGAAAAACAACCCCAAAAACAAAAAAAAAAAAAAATCAAAACAATTGCATAATCGGCCCGAACAGTTCCGGGTTCCCATTTCGAAGGATCTGAAGCCCCAATAATCTTCCGACAATTCACAATAACGTTGTCTCCCTCCCAAACCATGGCTACCACAGGGCCAGAGGTAATGTGCCCGACAAGCGCGGGAAAGTATCGCTTTCCCGCCAAATCCTCGTAGTGCTTTTCTGCGATGGACCGCTCCGCGTTTAAAATCTTCAACCCTAAAATTTAAATAGACGAACACTCATCACAACAAAATATATAAACACAGAAGAGTTGATGCAAGGGAGTTTGATAAAAAAAACCAAATACCTTTCAGGTGGAAACCGCTGCATTTGAAGCGCCCGATGATCTCGCTAATCTGAAGAGATATAGATTTGAGTTGTTCAAGTTGAAGATGAGAGGAAAATTAGAGAAACGAAAGGTGGATTGATGGGTTACCAGGTTGTGATGGACGCCATCAGGCTTGATCATGATGAAAGTCTGCTCCATTGCTCCATCTTAATTGTTTCAATTGTTTGAGTAGATCTGTCTCCAAATCAAATAAGAGAGGGAGAACTTGTAGTGGTACTTGGAACAAGAGGGCAATGGGGTTTCTATTTATAGATTAGAATTTGTAAGGGACATGTGTATTCGTTGCATTTCTTAACGGGCGGCTCCTGCTATTTTTGGAAAGGAATTGGAAAGGAATTTTGAAAAGGATTCCAAAAATATTAAAACAACGAAGGATTCCAAAAATATTCCACTTTTATTTTTGGAAATGAATTTTGAACGAAGGATTCCAAAAATATTCCACTTATTCAATGGCGGCTTATAATATAGTAGCAATGATTTTGGTGGGTCCTACCATATATTGGATTTCAGATAATAAGGGAAAAGAGTCTAATTATTTAATTCATTTTTAGGTTGACTTTGAAATCTTATATATGGGAAGTATTAATTTTGCATGCATACCAACAATTTTTATGTATTTAAATATTTGTTATCTTAAATATCACATTAAAGAATTAATGAAATAAATAATGATGATGTAACATTTTGGTTTTTCATTAATGAGAACTTAGGTATGGGATGTGTAAGTTCATAAGGATTGTGCGGTATGAATCTAAATGATTCTAATATAATTGAGGGCTAAATTTACACTCTTACAAAAAAAAAAAAAAAAAAAAAAATCTTGAAGTTAATGACTACCAATAATCAATGTCAATTACCTTCAATCATCGTCGATCGCCACTTGTGGCTTTTGTAGTTGACTATTATTGCCCACACTATTATTGTCTAATCATTATAGCTCAATCAAAGCCTCTAAACCCCAGGTTTTTAACTTAAAGAGAAGAGTGAAGTTTAAAACCACTCTAGTTTAAAACATATAGTGAAATTATTTGCTTATGTCTCATCCTATAACTTTTATTATATATTTTTGTGTTAGATTTTCGTGCAACGCTAAAACACTAATATTTCACTCCTTTATGAATTTTCTAGCACGTAATAGTTTTCCTTTTTAAAATTAAAAAAAAAATAATATCAATTTTAACTAATCATATCTAAAATAGCTAGAGAATTAAATTTCAAATGCTTTCCTCATTTTTTATTTATTATTATTATTATTATTATTTTTTCTATAGGAGAAGATCAAATAATTATTATTTTTAGTATTTTAAGAAATCCCCATAAAAAATAAAAAGTTTTAAACATTTTTAGTTATTACAGATAATTTTATAATATTTTTAGAGGCATTTACATACAAAGCATTCAAAACATCATGATTTACATTTTTACCGCATAAAGTTTTTTGTTTTTTTTTTTTGACAACTCTCGGCACTTTATTAACTCCAAACTCCATTAATTGATCTTATTTGACGCTTAACAGAAGAAGATAATTGAGACGTAAGATTAGAAAGAGACTGATTATGATATATATATATATATATATATATATATTATATGTACCAGAAATGACAGACTTCACAGAGGCCAATTAGGACCATGCAATCTAGGGAATAAATTTGCATACTTACATGTCAGGGATATGCAGAGGGTACAGGAGGGTTAGATCCACGTTATACTCTCTATATTCTCCCCGTAACTTACCTGTAACCTACAAATATATAAAAACATAACCGTAAAATTTAATAGAAAGTACATGTAGATTACAGAGAAGTTACATAGGATATAACGTAGATAAAACCGCCATGCACCAGCTATATCCCTGACGTACGCAGAGTTGCAAACGTCTTACGTACGCAAAATTTTTCCGTAATCTAGAGGGCTTTTACTTTTACCAATTTTTGATTTAAGAGGAGAAATTTACTGTATTTAATAAACAAATGTATATATTATGCACATTTTCTACATATAACGTTCTCTTTTTATAAATATAAATTAATTTAATTTTTTTTTAATCACAATAAAATCAAAATTAAATTTAATTTAATTAAAGCGTGACACATATATTAAGTGCCCAAATACAAAACAAAAAATCTATTGATCCCTTTTCTTTAATTATTATAGATTTTATAACGTTAAGAAAATACGAAAAGAATTATTAAAACATCTTAAAATCAACGTGTTAGTCGTAATCTATGTTTATGTTGGTAATTAATCATAATCTCTTAGCTAAGAAATTCTCATTTTTTATGTTGTAGTCTTTGACAAGAAATTCTCATTTTTTATGTTGTAACACCCTGCAAAGATTAAAATTATATTTATGACATTTTTAATTAATAAATGATCTTATTTGTTGAGCCCAAAAATGTCCGGGAATCATGCCCAAGAAATAGAGTGTGCAAAATAAGTAAAATAGCCTTTTATTTATGAATGGGCTCCCTATTTATAGGTATGAGAGGTTTTTTATATATACAATTACTTTTATGCCCTCCGTCTATACCAAGGAATTCGGGGATATTAAAATAATTTGCATGATACATTATATAAACAAACTTTTCACCGATAGGGTGACCCCTCACTTGCTCGGTTTGCTCCCATTCGTTCATCTCTTAGCTGGACGAAGCACGTGATGATGGTATGTTGTATTTTTGTCTGGCTTCACCAATGTTCCTATCACAATTCCTTAGTCGCTTTTCCCCACTCGATGGACATATTTTACTCGACCGGTTCCGCAAATATTCCTTGTTTGGCCTTGAGGTCGTTGGCTTATCATATGGCCGGGCGACCAATTGGTATTTTGTGACGAACTTCGGATTTGAGTGTCGACTAACTGAATGATTTGATTTGACTATCCCGACTCTGACATATCTCAGCTACGAACCCACCTCATTTGTAATATTTTATATCCTTGCATGAAGATTCGTCCCACACTGATCTGATCATACATTCTCTTATGAGAATATACTACTATATTTCACTCAATTTTTTTGGCTGAGGGTTTACTTTTGTAATACTTTTGATTCATTCTTATTTTATTTTGTTTCAACCGTTTTATTTTTGGATTAATAATCAAACTTATTAAAATAATTTCATTTGAATAAAATACTACAACACTGACTTTGCTCAACAAGTGGATATACAAGTTTAATTCATTACAAGTCTTTTTCATCTCTAAGACTTGATAACGCCTAACATTCTAGCATTACTTCCTCTTTTATCAAGCGTAAATAGTTATTTTACACAAATAACTTCTGTCAACGTAAATGATTGGTCCGACATTGAGTTTCGGAACGCGGCCGTTTTGATTAATTAGTCCCACATCGCTTAAGTTAGCGGAATACGGGGTTCGCAGTTTGTACAAAAGCGCGCTTGTTTGGAGGGATGAAGCATCTTTGCGCTTGGGGCAATGACGCAGGCAATGAGGTATTAACCGAGTCGCGTCTATTGCTGGTTGAAAACTATTTCCAAACCCCCTCTTGGGCTTAGGCTTGACCTGGACCCAAGAGAATTTCTGGAAGGGCACCCTTTTTGGGATAAGCCCTACAATTCACTAAAAAAAGTTTTAATTATATATAGGCGTTTCAATGTTGCACGATTATATTAAAATTCATAGTAAAATTACTGGATCTTAAATGAGATAAATGTGGTCTAAATATTCTAATAAAATTTATGCAAAATTTATAAAAGATTCCAACATAAAAAAGTATTTGTTTGATTGGGCTCAATTTGGCCCAAATTAGTAAACATAATAAATAAATAAAATTTATAGAATATCTATAGGTTAAATTTTTTTACTATACTTAAAACAAATATTAAAGCTATTTCGAACATGAGCCGAACACGAATAAACTTTTGGCTCATTTATGTTCAACTCGTTTACACACCTACTAGCAGTAGGGGCAAAGCTTTATCTATAAGAATAAAATATAATTATCACTACATAAATATGAATGGACGTATATCTTACCTCCATTATTATATTGGCACGCAAACATGTACGCACATAGGCACATTTAAGTTGTCTTACCACTCACATAAAACATTATCATTACATATAACAGTATTTTAAAATAAAATAAGTAAGTCTTATGCTAGTCCATGACGGTCTATCGTAATTATTATATATGATAGAAGTGATTTTAGATGTGATTTTAGAGAGAGAGAGATTTCATTGACTAATGTTGAATTCATTTTTGCCTGTGAATCACACCTAAGAAAAAGCATGACGCATGCAGATAGACAGAAAGAAATGGATGAAAAGAGTCCAAAAACTAAATCTTGGATCTATGATCTCTTAAATCCGTTTTACATTTAATTCTCTCACTTTTATTGGAGAACTCCTGTAAAATAATAAGTGCAGGTCAAATGTGTATGGATATTTAGGGACATCTAATTGCCTTCCCAATCACATCATCATTTAAACTCTAAATATTCCAAAAGATTTTCTAACTAAAATCAACTAGCTATCTGGCGAATGACTGAAGATAAATGTTCTTGGCATTTGCCCTTGTATATTCTTATTCAACTTTCACACAACCTTTGTATTTGGCCATTCACATTCGACCCTTAGCATTCGATCATATAAATCGATCGTACTCGTCTGAGTTAGACGAAGTTGGGTTGATCGCCTGCAACATCTTTATTTTGCCGGATCTCCCTGGGAGGCCTGAACTAGATAAGAGGCCCATTCAGGTGAATTTCCGCTCTTACTAGTGTGATAGCTATTTTTTTTCATTATGCATATTTAATTTTACAATTCTGTTGTTTCTCAGAAAGTTGTATTACGATAAAAATGAGAATTAAATTAATTAAAGAACCATCTGATTCAAGTGACACTTATGGTGTGAACACTCCATTGAATTTTGGGTCCGACTCTTATAAATAGATGGATAAGACATTTGTTGACTCTCATTTGGGTTTTACTCCCTTTTTCTTTATTCTTAAATTCAATCACTTTTCAATTGACATACCATAATAGAACTCTAACAGTCGAATACCGACATTCTGAACAAGGAGTTGTTGTCGGACATGTGCACCAAGAGAAAGCAGGCGAGTGATAAGAGAGGGAACAAAGCCGTGGTGAAATTAAAAACAAGACAGGGGGAGGGCAAGAGGACTACTCTTGCAAGATCTGTTGTCGGGATGACTAACTTGGAAGTCAATTCGCTAACTCGATTTGACTAAGGATTTACCCTTGCAGATGAATTTTCTGACACCTATGGAGACACTCAAACTTGGGTGTGCAACCAGATGAAATAGGTAGCCTACAATTTTAGAAATCCTATGCCAATGCTACTCGATTGGTGTGTAAAGACTTTTTTCTTTAGGCATGTTAGGATAAGATATGCTTTATTTTTGCTTCCATTTTTTGTTTATAGAACATTTTACTCTTAGTGAACTTTGCATCTATGACTATAATACAGAGAATAACAGTCGATAGAACTAGGATGTTGAGTTGGGTGCTCCGACAAGATGAGATTGTTTCAAACCGTTATCTAAGGTTCTTGTTTATGCCTTGATTCATTGTATTGGTTTGTACTCATGAGAACCAAACTATCTATAATGAATTCAAATGTTCAATTGAATAAAGGCTTTCTTTTGTCACTTCGATTTTTGTGGTGATTTGATTGTTTTATAAAATGTGACTTTGTATTTGGCATCCAACTTTTTATTTTCTTACAATAGTTATGATTTTCAACCCTATAAAAAGGGATTCTATTAGTTTTTTTTGCTTATGTTTGTCTTTTTTTTTTAGTTCATATGCTCTGCTTCTTTTGTCATCTACCTTTTACACCGATCATATGCCATTTCTTATAGCTAAAAATCTATGTTATTCTAAGTTGAGGTATGATCAAGTTTAGTTGGTCAAGTTGGAGTTTGTTTTTGATAGTTCATTTCCCTGAGAGTGGAGACAAGGGTGAATTCTCATGACAAGCTTATGTTCTACAGAGATCAATTTAGACTTGAACTTCAATTGCCACTCTGCCTAGAGCTTGTAAAAATTTTAAACTTCCATGGTGTTATAATGACCCCAGCGATTCCAAATTCTTCTATTGGTATCATAAAGTTAGTGATATACCTTCGACATATAAAGATTCCATAGTTGACCCTCTTCAGGTCACTCTTCTCCATAAGGGCACAACAACAAAGATTCCAGTTCTTAAAGATTGGGGCCCATATCCAAGGGTTGGAGAATAAGGTGAAAGTTTGGAAGAGAAAGAGAAAGTTATAATTCATTTCTTTAGAGAAAGCTTGACCGGTTAGTAAAAGGTTGATTTCCTTACTTTCGACAAAGGAAGGTGAAACCAACGTATGAGGAGCTCAAGCACATCTACTGGGTAAAGAAGGTGGAGTTCAATGTACCTAGGAACATAAATGCAAACATTCTCGAGAAGATAATGGTTTCGTAGCTATTCAAAATAATCACAACAGAGGACTGGGCATTTGAGGATGCTATTAATTAGGGGGCCAACTAAACCTAATGAAAGAAAGTCATTATGATCATATCTTTATTTTATTTCCACTTTGTTATTAAGAAGGAAAGCGCGTAAGAGTTGATTTTTGTTTTGAGAAAAACCTTTCTAAAAAAAATGAAGAGCGAGTTAATCCATTATTCTCTATAGATGTTTCTCCTTATGGGTTTGGTGGAGCGGAACCACTCAAGGATGTAGCGAATCAACTAAGAGAGAAGGGCATATCAACTATCCAACTGTATATGCACTCCATTCGATTTATCTCTCTGACCAGTGGACAAATGGGCGTCGCAAATAGGGGAAAACCTATGTTTCAGTAACCCACCCGAAAATGGAAAGAGAAATCAGTCACAGAGGATGAACCACCCCAAAGAGGAGGAAAGACATCTCTGAGGATGAACCACCCCAAAGAGGAGGAAAGACATCTTATCTGTTTCATAATTATTTGTTTCATAAAGCCACCGTATCTTGGATTCCCCCTCCAAGAGAAAGGGAATGGGTTTTTTCTATATAACTAGCCTTGGTCGAGTCATCAATGGATTAGAAAGCCAAATTGGAGAATGGGGCACAACTCTCCTACTACTTGGGGTCAACTATTCATTCACCATCCTTAACATAGTGCTTAGACAATCCGAACAAGAGCACTCTATTGCTGGTGGTGATAAGTCTGTAGGTGACTAGGTAAGAAGCTACCCACACTCTGTTATGCTCCTATCAACAGATGATACAAGACTTATCAAGGGAAATGAAGTGGAAAGCTTGCTAGAGATTGATTAGCTCAAAAAAAGGAGCATATCATTTCGTTGAAATCATCTTCCCCCATTATAGTAAGACAATCAAATGAAGCTCTGGACATGAAATGTGCCTCGTTATGATCCCAATGTAGTTATATTGAGGATGAGGTCTGAAAATTGAGGGAACATATGATAAACATGAAGAATTCAAAGGAATTTGCTAAAGTGCTCTCCAAGAATGTTGCTCCGAGGGCCATCCTCAAAGAGAAGTTAAGCAACAATATTATTTACTACATAAATCACTTAGCAAGAAAAAATGTAATTTCCTCAGACTATGCAAATGTTGAGAAATTTGAAGAGTTGCTCCCCAAGTTCGAGGAGCAGATTGAGGGTGATGAGAGAAGTGATGGGGGATTGACAAGCACATGATGTGACTTGTTTAATAAACCCTCAAAACTCTTCTCATAATTTTTATAACTTTTAAACTTTTATAAAATGAAAAAACATGCCTACATTTCGTCTCATTAAGATTGCTTATTTTTTTATCTTCTAAAATGTTAGAGAAAAATATCATGTGATCATATCATCGTAAGTAACATTCACCTATATGAATACTTTGACTATTAAATGTTCAGCGTAACATCTCATTTTTATGAGGCAATGACAATAAGATGTGACATTTGGTTATCCGAGTTCAAGTAGGCAGTCTATGCCAGACTCATATTTGTGAAAATAAGGATGAGTCACTTCTCGTTGAGATAACTAATAGAGCAATATAATGTATTTAGCGAGTTGTTAGGACACAATCAAAACCTTAAGATTTAGATTATAGAATTTCATGGCAAATGTTCGCTTTTTTTCTTTAACGACAAAATTCCCTTCAAAGATGATATCACCAAGATGAAGTCTTACACCATTCATACTCTCTATAATCTCTTTGTTAAGTCACTACCTTAGTCAATTTATGTCTTATGCCAATTTTTTTTAAGTGAATCTTAACATTATCTTCACGAGGTAACTGTTTAGACTCGCCATTGTGGTGACACATGTTATTCATTATGAATCTTATCGCAAAAGGAAGAGTCTAGCCATGAAGTCTTGACCTATGCTCCGAGAGTGCAAGACAAAAGTGTTTTAAAGACCTGTTTCTAGCCTCATTCAATTTAATAAAGTAGTCAATTACATCCAATATGAATTTCGTCTAGCCTTTAGATGGTGAATGACCCAAGAAGATTTGGTCCCCAAAAAATGAACAAACAAAGACAAAAGATGTTGTAGCTTGTGGAAGGATTTGAGGATCATGGGGGTAAATTTCCTGTACTGTTAAGTACATTACTTAAAAATATAATACCTTCTATCATGAGAACTCTTCAACATCTTTCTCGAGAGTTGACAAAAATACCTTGTCTGAGTATCCAGTTTGTCGAAGTCTTTCATACAACTTCCTAAATAGACTAAGAATTAGTGTCACTTCATCTTCACATATGCCTCTTAAGAAAAGTGATGTCACAAGACTTCAAAAAAGTTACTCATTCAGAATAATTTATTGCATCACATTAATCCCGAATCGTCTGTAGTACTTTCTCTCATTGGAGAGTTCCCTAGACTTGAGGAACCAGACATATGGATAAACCTAACTTTCAGCCTTCTCCATTTCATGTTCATGACCTCTACTTCGACGATTGTAGTATAGGTAAATATTAATGGTAGTGTTCTAGCCAAACATTTTGCACCTAGACAAAAGATTTTCCACTTAATTTTGATTCATATGAATGCACTCAATTTTGCAGGACTCAAATTTTCCCACTATTGCCTTCACTGCTTTGTCTTTTTCTTTTCTCTAGCTTCAAATTATCTCTTTATTTATTTGACTACAAACTGAGAGTTAGATCGTAGTAATAGTTGTCTCACACTGATACTATAAGTGAAACATAATACAATAATAAGTGCCATGTCAGCTTGATTATTGGTCACTTTGAATTCAGCCTCTCATAAATGATATAAACAGAATTCAGTCAGACTCTTTAACATGACTCTAAGTCTAGCTCCATTCTAACTTGATGATCTGCCACATGTGGGGTCCATGTTGAGTCATTAACTGATGTTTTATCTTCTTGATCACCTAGTTTAGAGAAATCAGTGAAGATTTCAAAGATAGCTTATGCCTTAATCATCATTCTAGGAGTGTAAGATAAGTTAAATTCATTAAGTTCGACCGCCCATTTGAAGAGTTGTTCATAACATTTTGGCTTAGCTAAGACATATTTGAGTGGTGATCAATCAATATTCATATGGGATGTGTCTAAAAATACAAATAAAGTTTTCATGCGAAACAATTAAAGCAAATTGTAATTTTTTCATAAATGAGTATTTGAATTCAGTATCTCTTAGAATTCAGTTGACATAGTAGACCAAAAACTGTCTCTCGCATTCCCTTTGAATTAGGATTGAACTTATTGCCTCGGAACTGACTCCCTGGTACTTTGATGGGTTTGGGGCTCTGGAGCAATGTTGGTGTTGCTAAGAATCTCTTCTATTGAAGAAAGGTGTGTTTACACTCTACAATCTTGACGAGGTTCTTGGAGTTTTATAGGACTATAAAGCCTCTCACTTATCTCTGGAGCTAAAAATAAAGCAAATGAGACCTACAATTCACATTGTTAGTTTCTATAATTCTTTGATATTACAGGGAGAGGGCATATCTATAACTGCTTGGACTTTCTCAGGATTAACCATGATTCTCTCAGGTGCTAACAAATACTTTAGAAATTCCCAGTTCCAACTCTAAATGTACACTTTACTGGATTCAACTTCATGTTATATTTTTTTCAATATCTCAAAAAATTCATTTAAAACTTTAATAAGTTGTTCATTCAATTTTCTCTTAATTGAGCCATCATCAATGTAAATTTCACTATTTTTCCCTTTTGATTAGAAAAAAAAATCTAATCACATTTTTAAGCCCAAAATGCATTATATTATAACAATACAGGTCTTCCTTAGTGATAAAAGATGTCTTCTAAACGTTAGCAAAATACATTTTAATATGGCAGTACCTTGAGAAGACATCCGAGAAGCTCATGATCAAGTGACTGATTGTCGAGTCAACGAGTGCAACAATTTGTGACAAGAGGTAGTTGTCCTTTAGACAAGCTGATTTGAGGCTGGTGAAGTTGACACACATTCACCACTTACCATTTGAATTTGACACCCCATATCCAACATCCAACATATTTTCTACTTCCTCCTGAATTGGTTCTGCCAGCTTGAGCGCTACTTATCACATTTTCTGTTTAACAGCTTTTGATTAACAGGTCAGACCCTCTGGTTGACATTCGACTAGTGACAAACAACATAGACCAAAACACCTTCTATTTCTTCAACATACCAAGCAAACATATCTAGGGTTGTAAACGAGCTCAAGCTCGGCTCATGTTCGGCTCGTTCGAAATAGCTCGTGTTCGAAATTAGCTCGTGTTCGAAATCGGCTCCCGGAACGGGGGTTTGGGTTTGGGAAATTGGCTCGTTAAACTAAAATTGAGAAAAATAGATGTAAAGTGTGGGATTCGAACCTGGATTAAATATATACAAAAGAAAACACTAACCACATTGTCATAAATATATACAAAAGTAAACACTAACCACATTTTCACATGAGGTGTTATGATTTAAACTTAGACATAAATATATATAATATATTACTATATAAATAATATATGTAATATATTGTTATATAAATAGTTATATAATTTTTTTTATTTCGAGCTAAAACGAGCCGAACACGAGCGAACAAAGAGTTGTTCGTGTTCAGCTCGTTTACTTAACAAACGAGCCGAACACAAAATGTTCGCGAACAACAAGCTTTTTTGACAGCTTTAAAAACATCACGGTACTTGCACAACATGGTATTTTTTCCCTCCTTGTACCTTGCAACAAAAGTTGTTCTTAATTGAGAAAACTCTCTAGCATTTCCTGTTGTGATAGGGATCTCCCCGATCACCTCGTTGATTTCCATGCCACTCATTTGTTGAATGTCTAACTCTAAGGCTTCTTGATGCACGTTGTTTATGAACAATAGATAGCAGATGCGTGATTTTTTTGGGATGCCTTGAATGGTAATAAATTCTCCTTCATATGAAATTTTTAGTACAATAGGTAGAGATGATAGCCTTGAAAATGTTTAGAAGGGAACAACTTAATATAATTTTTTTTATGTTGTCAACAAATCACTATGATGAAATGAGCCAGTGCAATGAACAACTTGCCACCAATGGGTAGGGCTAGAGTCCCCAACGTCTCTTTCTTCTTGCCCGAGAAACCATAAAGTTGTTTGAATGTAGCATATAGTCGTGAAGCCCCTAAATTTATTTTATCAAAAATAAAAAAAATAAATGTCAACGGATCTCAATATAATAAGAAGGATACTGCTAATTTGGTAGTTGGCAATCATTATCGTAATTACAATTGCATCATTGTGGGGGTTTCCCTTAGCGAGTAGGTCTTTCTCATTTAAGACATAGGTTGTTGATGCATGATTCACCGTGAGGATAATGTTGTCATGCATTGTTCTTCTAAGTGAGGCTTCTTCAAGTTAGTCTGATTAGATGCTTCAATTTTGCCCTAAAAATGGCTAGAACAACACCAACAAGATTGCTAGGCATGAGCGAGCTCATTATGAGCTTCCTCTGTTGGAGCTTTCCCATATTTTTTAGTGATTGCTCTAGGAGCCAAAGATTACATCAACTCACCTTTCTTGATTAGTTCCTCAATCAGGTTTCGGAGGTGACAACACTCTTATCGGTCATGCCCATGATCTCAGTGGTAAGCATGGTACCTTCTTGGGTGACATATGCACCCTATCTCTTTCATATACATAAGTTTTTGAAAAAAAATCTTGTTTTGAATGGCCTCCACAACTTCATTAATTGAGACATTCAATGAAATCTGTTGGGGTATCACATAAGTCGGTGGTGAAGGTCTTGCTTCCAAGTGGTGATCCATCCATCTATCTTGGTATCAAACTCATCCTTCTAGTGGACGAACTATTCTCTCTTGTACACAGGCTCCCCTCTAGAATGAGCGAGGCTGATTCTCTTAGAATCTCGACCTTGTTGTTGGTTGCAAAGACGATGCTTCTTCCATTTGACCTTATGGTAGTTTCCCTTTGAGGGATGCCTCTCAAATGGTTTAGCTCGCAAAAAGTCCAATGGTGAATTATATTCTTCAAACAAATAGATGATTGTTAGAAAGTTCTAACAAGTAAGCTAATTAAGCATTATATGCCAAATGCATGGCATAATGGGCCATATTGTAGCCCCTAAGTTAGGACAACATTACTGATTATAGGTTTTGAATCACATCCAATATTTATTTCTGAAAAATGAATCACAAAAGTATGCAAGGTTTCCCCACGCTCCTCATGAAGTTACAACAATGCTTACAAACATTTTTGAGATTTTTTAGCACCACCAAGTTATGCAATGAATATCCTCTTGAATTATGCAAAATATGTGATTATTCCTAATGACAGGTTGTTAAACCATTAAATTGGGGCTCTTTCAAAGTCATGAAGAAGAGTCAGCATTTCAAATCATCATTTAACAAACACATAGTAAACTCGAATGAGGTAATTTGTTCATAATGGCCCTACCATCCTTGATAGGACTCCATGGATGAGATCCAAAGTCATGAAGAAGAGTCAGCATTTCAAATCATCGTTTAACAAACACATAGTAAACTCAAATGAGGTAATTTGTTCATAATGACCCTACCATCCTTGATAGGACTCCATGGATGAGATCTTACAATGTTTGGGCGCTACAAATTTGGTTAGCTCCTATAGAAGGCATTCTCCACTTGATACAATCGTGGGGTTTCATTGCGTCTTATTCAAATGTGATATGACGAGGCCAAACCAATGTTGTTAAGATAATAAGAATCATCTCCCTCTCTCTACGTCGGCGAAGGGGTTCTCCCAGCTTAGGAGTCAGGTTCGTCCCTTCAATGTGGAGTTGTTGTCTGAGGTGGAAACACAATTACTTGAAAGAGGGTTCATTCGATCATCTTCATCATTTGCACATTGAGCTCATTGATTAGTTCGACAACAAATTCTATAGTGCAATCCATGTTGCTTGCAACTTTTCTGCAGCTCGACTGTTCTTCTTGCGTAGCTCCTATTCTCATTTTTGGAATGATCCATGTTTACTGCACTATTTAAGTGTTGAGTCCATGTTTATCCGTGAATCAATCCCAAGGAATAGAGCATGAGGAAGGAGAAAGATAAAGGGATCCTTAGCACCATATTTATTACAGGGGTGAACAAAGTTCCAACAACTAGAATCTGAATCCTCCATTTTTTCAACTTATTTTGTGTTTTATCCTTCCCTTTTATAGTGACTTTACTATGCACAAATAAGTGCAAGTCATAAATATGACTAGAACATTTGGAACGTTTAGCCATTTTTTTTTGTCACAACATCATTTAAACTTAAGATATTCTTGAAGATTTTCTCCTTAAACGCAACTGGCTATCTAGCAGATGACTGGCAATTTATATTCTTGGCATTCAATACTCCATATTCACATTCATCTTTTGCACTTGGCCCCTCATGTTCGGCTATCTGAACTCGACCAATACTCATCAGAGTTTGGGAAAGATGGGTTGATCACCTTCATCATCATTATTTGGCTTGATCTCTTTGGTAGGTATGGACTGAGAAAGAGGCCCATTTAAGTGAGTTCCCAATCCTTCTGGTTTGTGTAGTGATTTTTTTTTTTTTTTGCTATATACATAACTTAGAAATTTGATGTTAAACAAGTGAGTAATCCATACATGATTTTTACATGAAACTTATGGATTTTTTTAAGTTGAAAAAACTTCAACAAATAATAAAAGAGTTACAAAGGGATACTCTTTTTAAACACAAAGAGGATGTTGATTTTAAACAAGTGAAACCTTTTAAATTAAAAAATTCACAAAAATTTTGATAATATTTATCTTATATTTATATTAATTTTAAAAAATAAAAAAAAAACTAATACTTTAACTGACGGTTGATATATGACTATCAAAGCATATCACATAGTTCCATTCAAAAAAAAAAATATTTACTAAGATATACTAAGATATCACCAGCACTTTAGGCAGTGGAAAACACAATAATATTGGTCACCAAGAGAATTTTCCTTTTAAAAGTGAGAAAATACAACATAAAGTGACAAACAAAATGGTACTAAAAGGTGGAGCAAGCCACAATGAATAGCTAGGATAAGCCTTCATATGGAGAACAAAATCTTAAGGGCTACAAATCAGATGAATTAGCAATGATTATAGAGGCCATCATAAATAATCACAAAAGCCCTCCCTTGAAGGTAGCGGTGATATAAAAGTGCATAATACATAAAAAGAATATGGAGATCGACAAAGATGGTTGGATCAATCTACCCTAGAGATTAAGCATGTTGCCATAACTATTAATTGGAGATAATCAAAATATCATTCTTCTAGAAAAAGGAGAAACTTAAAAGACTGGTGATTTGTACGCAAAGTTCTCCTAAATTAGAGATTTTAAACCAAGTGAAGGTTAGAACAATACTAAGAGGATAGATTGAATGAATTAGATTGGAAGTAGCTTTGGTAGTCCTCTTTTAATTGAAGGAGTATTAGGCGATGTAGAGTCAACAAGTGACTTAAATGCAATCACTACATCCATTCCTCCAAAATTTGATAGAATTATACTAAATGATTGGAATTGGCAAGTGATTGCAAGCTTTAGAAGACATGAGGCGACCGACTACAACAATGGGATGTGACAGCAAATTTAGAATTTAAAAGCATGAGGGTTACAAAATCGTAGAACACTATAATGGGAGAAATAAAAATAATGAAGCCGAAGAATCTAAGAACCCTGACATGAACAATTGGAACTTCAACACAAGTTTAAAGATCTAAATTCCCTATGATTATGGAATTCAGAATGTGAACAACGAATAAAACTATGATCTCTTATAGATTTTGGAAGGCACATGGTAATTCTTTTTCCCAAAGTATATCGAATTATTTCATAATCTTATAAATAAATAAATAAATAAATGAGCCGTAGCATGCTCTATATTGACTGGATGACCTCTCCCATAGATTAACGATGCTATGATGATTTATATTGCTAAAGAAACCATCACCAGCGAAGACTTCGACAAATGAACATAATAAACAATTTCAAAGCCCTTCATGAAATGAACACGATGAAGGTTGTTAAGAATCTCAATCTATGGTACTATTGAGGCGAATAAATAATGAGAAGACCTGAGAATTATATTTAATGCTAACAGAAAGTTCTAATGAAAGGCCATTATATTCATGTTGAAAGATATATACGTGTTGTAAAACTCCAAACAGGTTAAATCAAGACAAATAAACTGGGTAAAATAAAGCAAATTAAAATGCACAGCCACCCTCCATAGCAACAGTCATTGTGATTATGCTCCATTAATGGCATGTAAAACATCCCCCATACTAGTCAAAGTGGCGTTAGCACTAACTGGAGTCAAGGCATTTGATTATGTGTTTAGCCACTAATGGAAAAATAGAATTCAAGTTAGATGTTGCATGGATTTTCCTTTTAGGGTATATTAATGTTTTTTGGTCAGTGTAGTATGAGAGAGAACATCAGATTAAATTAGCTCCCATCTGATTAAATTTATGTTAGAACTAATAAAAAATCTGGGGCCCATGATTTTTTTTCTGTTCAGATTCATCAGTATAATAAACAAAATTTATTTCCTCTACAATGTATATGTAAAAAGCTCTATATTATCCATGGGCAAAAATGCTCCAGAATATCATTAAAGGTTATCAGTTAATAGAAGCTTCAGAAAATAAAGCAATATGATTAAAAATCATTAAATTAATCAAAATAATAAAAGAGCCAAAAAAAATTATTAAAAAGTAGATATCAAGCATAATTACAATGCCCCTAAAATAGTAAAAATTTGAGCCTCCCTTGAACAGAGAAGGACCTGCTCTTAACTTCGGTAGTGCTGCCCTCAATCATATGCACAACAACAACAACAACAACAACAACAAAGCCTTAATCCCACTACGTGGGGTTTAGTCATATGCACAACCAGCAAAAAAATATTACGTCCGGACTCTAGCAACATCAATCATTCACCCAACAACCACCTCAGCGTTCGTTGATTTATGTCTCTATAACCTTGTAATTCTCAGTTTTTAGGCCTTGATGTCACTCAAATGGACACCTTATTATTTCTTGACCAGCATAGCTATCTTAGTCGACTTCTTCGCCGATCGGAGATGTTAGGTTGCAAATCAATCTCTACACCACTACCATGCAAGCTTGGTAATGTTGAACATAACACTCATTCAATGGTGAATCCTACTGAATTTCAACAATTCACAAGGGAACTATAATACTTAAGAACCATGCATCCATATATAGTATTTGCCGTGAACTTCCTATGCCAACATATGCACAATCCGACCAATCACCACTTTCAACTTTTGAAAAGAGTCATATGGTATATGCGTGGTACTCTTCATTATGGCTTCAAGATCACACATGGTGAGCTCACCTTACACACTTACATGGATTCCAAGTCGGCCGAGGACACAGAGAACCCCAGATCCACAACTGGCTTCTGTACGCTCATGGGGAATATCTCTATATCGAGGATTGTTAAGAAAAAAAAAAACATGTTACCCATTCATCTACCGAATCTAAGTATAGAGCACTAGCCGTCGAAACCTTTGATATTCTTCGGTTACGGCGCCTTCTTGTATAATTTGGCAGGTTCAACCACATCCTACCAAAATCTCTTGTGATAATGTCTCGGTGATGGCTATCACTACTAATCTGGTATTCCATGCTTATACCAAGTATATCAAGATTGATTACCACTTCATTCGTGGCCAAAGCAACTCCAAATTTCTTCAAATCCACCATTCTATGCTCATGCCAAGCATATCGAGATTGATTTCCGCTTCATTCAAGGCCAAATCAACTCCGAATTTACTAAAACTCTGTCATAACACAAGCTGAGGGCACTAATATATTTACTAAAACTCTGTCAAAATAGAAGTTTCAGTTTCTTCAATCCTAAGCTTCAAATTTGTCTCAAACCTCATCAGCTTGAGGGGGTAACAACTCATCAGGTCCAAGTTAAGGCATATCAGTCATACAATGCGACATTAAGGTAAACCATGTAACACTTCATCTGTCGAACCTTCCCACATACCTGTGTACGCGGGCATCGGTTACTATAGCAAGCTGTGTGGGTAATCAAGTATTTCCAGGTTTTCTCTTCCTCCACTCTACCTCAGGCATACTTTACTATAGCTACTATGGAGTCACAATAGCTTTCAGAACTTTCTACAACTATCTTTTATCCTTTTACTTATAGTAAATAAATACCTAACCAAGTAAGCAAATTGATAAAAGAATAAAATTTATTGACCTTTTACAAAAATAGATGTTGAACGGCTAACTTTTAAATGTTACATTTGATAAAATATAATGTCTAATATATTCTTTGTTTTAGTAAGATCTTTTCATGAATTTTAATATTGCTGAAAATCTCATGAGACACTCATATTATCTATATAATTGTTGATAAGTTGTTTTGCAGAAAAAAAAAAAAATATTTTGACACTTATTTTGACACTGTATTCTTAAAAATTAAGTTGTTTTGTACAATTTTTTTTTTCCTACAAAAATATATAACATGAAGGATCTATACTGTATTCTTAACATCAAGTTGTTTTGTAGAAAAAAAAAATTTTGATATTGGATATATCTAAATTTATATATAAATTTGTTTATAATAATATAGCTTCAAACCATGAAAACACCTTCTAAATTTTCTATGGTTAAACTCCTAAAAGGCCGATTGATACAACAAATATTCTCATACATGTTTTCATTTTGTATTTATATTTGCACGTAATTTTCATTGTCTTCATAATTATGTGTGATATAAAAAGTGAGTTAAAACGATTAGAATATAACCAAGCAATATATCAATATTATTCTTTAAAAAATTTAGGTGCATTTTATGTATTTATATATTTCCCTCCTAAACTTCAATTTATACACACGTCACCCAAATTTTTAATACTACATAAAAAATAGCACTTCCACCACTTTTTAGAAGTGCAGTTCATCTTTTCATGCATATATATATATATTTCATAAACAAATATATATATATATATATATATTACAGTTTAGATGTGAGATATGTAAAATCCCATAAATTTAGTGAAGAAGATTATATTTTAATTTGCAGCCATCCTAATTATTATGCTCCACTGTCTATAAAAAATATCCATGTAAGCTCTCTCTCTCTCTCTCTCTCTCTCTCTCTCTCTCTCTCTCTCTCTTACAAGGGGACAACTAGAGGACCCAATCTTAGCCCATTTTTCTTAGGAGAAGAAATTATTACTCTTCTCATTACTCCCACAACTCAAATGCAAAAACTTCCCCTCTCCAAGCCTTTACCACTTCATACGAAGCCATAAACCCTAACAAAACCTTTCACCCTCCTCCAAAACCATAGCTCTCAACCTCCAAACTCCCTAAAGAACACAACTACCAACATCAACAACAATAAATGTAATCCATGCAATAGGGCACCGACTTTTTAAAAGAAATTGCTAAACCCTAATAGTACATGCTACCCTGCTACCATTTACCCCAACTAATGACCAACCCAATCCCTCAAATTTGGGATTTTATAATTACTCTGGCATCTGATTTTCATTCACTGCTAAACATAAATTGAAAATTGTTGAACAGTTAATTATCTCGAACTTGATTAAGCAAATTGTCAAAGTTCTACGTGCTCAGAGGGTTTTGTTTGCTGTTATCTCAATTACATTTTTTATACATGAAGAATATTAGTTTTGTTGACTTGCCTGCAAATAAAAAAGATACCATGAAATCATCATGCTAGATATATCCTTGTAAGAAATTCTAGTGAAAAAAAGGGCAATTACATATATAGCACTCAAATTTTCGCTACTTACAGAACTAGCACCCTATTTCATAAGTATATTCAAATTCTCACTCAAATATCAAAATTCACAATAAAACCCCAACTCATATTTTTCATTTTTATCAAATTTGCAATGATTTAATCTTCGCATCCATAAATGCACTGCTTCTATACTTTATAGTTAAAAAAAATGACTAGGGTGCTAATTTTGTAAATAGCAAAGTTTTGAGTGCTATGCACTAATTATCCAAATAAAAAAAACTATTGGCTTGGAATAGAATGCATAGATGGATGCCTCAATTTCTAGATGCCATCAAAAATAAAGGCATACATATTTAACCCAAACCTTCTCGTGCAATTGTATATGAAGAAAAACACAAACAAATTTTTGAGAAATGATTAAAAAAAAAAACGCTTCGAAATCAATATAATAACGAGAAGCAAAATCATAAACATTTAAATATTGAACAAAACAAACAAATAAATGTGAAACATATGTACATAAATATCTTGGCTAATTTGATTGCCTGTAATGAATGAAGACAGGCAAAACAGGACTCTTACACTGCTGCTGTTAGCTTGTATATGTTTAAAAGACAAGGTAAGCATTAATTGCTAATTGAAAAAACTTCATTTCTAAATATCATAGCAAAAAAAGAAAGTTCCACAAGACTGGATGCATCCCTCTGTTCTTAGTAGAGAAAATGCTGCAATAACTTACATCTCAATGTCATCCAAATCAGGTAAGGGAAAGCGAAGGATAGCCGCAATACCTGTTAGTTGCGCCAGCTCTGTTCAAATTTTAGAAAAAAATAAAAAAGTGCTAATCAGAAGATTTGTTCACTGAATCTGAAGAACTATCTACAGGATATGAAAATGGCAGCATTGGAAAAAAGGCCTCAGGAGATCATTTGTTAAAGAAAATAAAAATGAAAATTTACACACATAACACTCAATTCTTAAGCATTTACAAATCTAACACCTAAATTTCAATTTTCACATATATGCCACCTTACCTATGCATGCAAAGGTTTTCACCTTTTAAACTTTAAAATAGTTGGAATTTTTTATGTCATGCAATTGATTTGAGTGGTATAAATGTAAGAAAGAAAGGTTTAGGTGTTGGATATGTAAATAGGTAGGCATTGGTGATATGCATGTAAATGCCCCAAATCAAAAAAATGGCAAGAATTACTCACGCTCTCCAGAGACATGCATCGAAGAGAAAATATGGACGGAGCCTCCAGAGTTCTTTACGGAGTCAACCAAATTGACATATTTCGTCCTTGTTAACACATCTGCGTTTCTACCAATAAAACCATTCAATCAGTGACTATAGGAGCCAATGGAAAAGTTTAACAGAGCAAATGGCCGAGTTAGTGGAGATTTGTTTTGAGCAAAAATGGGAATTTCATGTAAAAACTAATTTATAAATTGATCAACTCCACTCAAGCATGGCAAAAAATTAAATGAACCTACTTTCTGTATATTGATTGGGTTTCACTGCAAGTGCATCTTGATTGTAATGACCAACAATTTAAAGTCATGATATAAAAATTTAAAAAATTTCTGAAGAAAGTTGGCTTGAACATCACACCCAAAAAAAAAAAAAAAAAAAAAAAAAGACCTGCACCATGAAATCTCCTGTATCCTTGGAAACAAGATAAAAATGGAAGTTTCTATCCTAAAATTGCCATTAATATATATATATATATATATATATATATTAATGGCAATTTTAGGATAGAAACTTCCATTTTTATCTTGTTTCCATTATCAAATTAGGGTCCCTTTATTCCTTTCAGAAGAAAATAAGTTCCGAAAAATGGTACAAAAAATCACTCCATCACAAGGTTATATATATACATAAAGCAACGAAAACTGTAAACTAAGCAAACCACCAAAATGTAGCAATTTCTTTTTCACACAAGAAAATGGGTGCAATAAAACCATCATCTTCTAATTCGTTTTTATCCAAAAGCAACCAAATGAGATCCTGGATTGCCATTTATTTTATGAGTATTCAGCTTTATAGGAAAAAAAATTAAGATGTAAAAGCCAACTTTTGCAAACTAAAAGGTAATGCTAGGAGGAAAAGATAATTAGGCTATAAAAATAGCCATATGCAGATTGAATGAATGAAAAGAGCTCAAAATCTTTGGTCAAACTGCTAATCAGATGTCAAAATATAATACAGCCTAAATTGTAGTAGATTTAAGATGGACGGGTAAGAAAAAAAGTCCTAACAAAATAAAGTACTTGTCTTCGAGAAGTAAAAGATTTTTGCCCCTTTTCTTGTAATGCATGGAAAAAATCCATACATTGGAAGACTAACCCTAGCGGTTAAGATGGACTTCCATTTTTCTAAATACCGATAGGGTTAGTCCAGCAATAGCAAAAAGGATCATCCAATTAACAGAAAAGGGCTCTCCCTCTTTGGACCCTTTAACCTCAAGTAGGGACTCATAATCACTTTTGATTCCATGACCAACTAATGCCATTTTTATACTACTGTTGGTGGTTGTATACTAGTATTAAGCAACGCCTAAGTTTTACCTGGATATGGGGACAGATTCACTTAGCTTACACTGCAATAAGGGCACCCAGCTTAAAAAACTAGCAGGGAAAGCCATAAACTCCAGCCACGTTACAGTTTCCATAGTACGGTTTTAACCAGTTTTTTTAGTTCATCATAACTCCGAAGAAGGTCAAATAAAAAAGGACTAAGTTTAAATATTGGTGACTAAATGATTTTAGTTCAAACTAAGTTTAAATATTGGTGACTTCATGATCTTAAATCTTTTTTTTATATATATAATACGAAGGACTATTTCAGCCCGAATTTAAACAATTTGGAAACTATTTGACATTATTATACATTTTGGGACTAAAATGACCCAATGTAAATAGCCACGGGATTTTAGCACTATAAACAAATGATTTTTCATTTTCACAAGTAAACTTTTCCGTTCATCTTCTTAGTTTTGAAAAGTCAGTCAAAGCCAGTGACGCGGGGCATATCCTGCTTACGCGTGATTTCCTGACAACAGGAAGTGAAGCGGCCTACCATGTCTGGACCAAACCGATGCAGATCATTTCGTTGTGGGTGATTCAGTCGATCCTCTTAGGCCACTCCTAGTTATCATATTATAATATATTTTCTTTCCTGATATTTTACAATTAGTTTTTTCGTGAGTTTTTTTAAGAAAGATGTTGCGTCAATTTTCTCCCTTCTAGGACTGTATCTGAGGGTTTGGATAGTGCTCGGGTTGTATCTCTTTACTCAGCTGGGGATTGTCTTCCCTATCCCCTTTCACATCCTCCTCTCATCACTCCCAACTATCCTCCATTGTTGCAGCCGCCCCCAAACAGCCATTATCGATGCTTTCACTACACTTCCAGAAATCCTTGCCGCCGCCACACTAGACAGTCATCCTCTTGCTGTCCTGCAGTACCTTGCATCCCTCATCGCTGTCACCGTCATTCCCCCTCATTGTCGATGACCCGAACAGCTACTCCTGGCTGTTTCCAGCTGTTCCAACCATCCAGACCTCTTTTCCTTGCAACCTCATGATTGTTCCCGCCACCAATACCGTCCCCTCCGCAATTGTTGTTGCTGCCCCGCCTGAACCAGCCTCCCCAGCGTTCCTTCCCTTCCCACGCTCTTCCGCCTTTAAACCATCATCAAGGATGGGTGTTCCAAATTGTTATATGTTGCATGTTTGCTTTCCATAACGCTGGGAACCCCTAACTTGTTGTTTTTTTGTTGGTCGACCATCTCATCCATCACCCCGCCACCTTCCAACCCCTAGATAGTGAAATCCGCGAAGGCTGATCACCACCACCACCCCTAGATAGTGAAATCCGCGAAGGAGAGCAAGAAGAACACCTGAATCACTTCCATGGGGATGACTCCAATGGAGAGGTACAATATCCGCGGAGGCCAGAACTATGGTGCATGTTGGAGACACGGAGATTCAGCGCCTATTAGAAGATACAGAAATGAAGTGTCTAGAAGAAACAAATATGAGATGCCTGTTAAAAGATACACAAATGGCGATTCTATTGGAGAATACAAAGATCTAGGAATGAAGGTGAATCTACAGAAACTTCAAGGAGAGAAAGGGTCCTAATAATTTTCTTGTCTGGATGCAGATTGTTGAGCAGAACCTTAAAAAATAAGAAGGTGCCCAATGACAGAAAAGTGAATCTCGCCGCCATCAAGATGAAGAAAAATGCTTCTTTGTGGTGGGAGAGGGAGAACTTGACGAGGGAGGGACAGAAAGAAGGGCATGACAAAATCACTTATTGGGAGAAAATTAAGACGGTTATGCATCGACGGTACCTACCCCCGCGCTACCGCCATAATATTTCTTAAAGTTCCATTACCTGCCGCAGGAGAAGCTATCGGTGGAGAACACAATGGAGTTTATGCAACTCAAGCTGAAATGTGATCTAACAAAGCTAGAGGAGCACACCATAGCTAGGTATTTGGGAGGCCTAAAGCCATCCATCAATAATACAGTCTAACTGCAACCCGATTGGACACTTGGGGACGTACATATTTTAACACTGAAAATGGAGAGAAAACAAAAGCAGAGCAGACAACCATCGCCATTCAGACAACCACACGCAATTGGAGACATCAACAGGAGCACACTTCAGGGAGTTGAGAAAACTGGTCAGGATAAGAACAAAGCAACTCAGAGTAAGAAGAAACTTTAGAAGAGTAATACACCCACTACACCCAGTTGTTTGACAAGTTGAGTTGTGTCTATTACCTAACAGGGTGCAATGAAGCAAGTCAGAGAAAAAGAAGCAAAGGAATAAAAGGGTGAGTACTAGCTTCCACTAGATGAGTGCGAGATGCTTGCAGTTTAATGGGTCCTTCAGATTGAGGCGTCAAGGGAATAACAATGTCTAATATATTCTAAACTCATTGCAACATTAAGGGAAAGGTATGCAACATCATAATTGATGGAAGTAGCAGCAAGAATGTGGCGTCAACATTGATGATGGATAAGTTGAGCATCATGACATAGAGACAACCCGCCATATTCCCTCACATGATTGAAGAAGGAGAACATGATCAACACTGACAGATGTATTTTGATGCTTTCGATTTGGAGCCAGCCGTGGTAACCATGGATGTTCGTTACCTTTTGTTGGGGAGACCGTGAGTACGATCGTAAGACTCAACATGATGGGTACAGGAATACCTACTCATTCACCAAATATGACAAGCGCATAATTCTTATACAATCTGCGGAGTCTAAGATTACAATTGTCCTTGCTAGTAGAGACGTATCGGGAGGATTAGTCCTAGTTATGACACAGGATAACGAGACAAAAGAGTGAGTTTCAGACACAGGGCAGCCAATAAAGAAAGATTTTTGTGATATCATGTTCGATAGCTTATTGCTATAGTCGCCACTGTTAGGAGTTTGGTTTATCCTCACGCCAGATAGGAACGAGTTAACTTGGCGCATTTGGAATACTTTGCAGAGTATATTTAGAAATAAATCTTGGTTCAATCCAACAATGTATCCTCAGAGGGTTGAAACGATATGGATGGTTGCTCGAAAGTGGGGAAAACTGCTCGGGTGTTTTGGGGATAGTGCAACCGTCAGTGGGATCTAGTGCTCATATCAACACAGTGAAAGACCCTTCAACCCCGGGATGTTACAGCGGCTCTGTCACCTTCAACGTGCAGACATAAGCTTTAACGAATGAGATCAACATTTCCCCAATCAAAAGAAACTGACGCAGAGCATATCCCACTCAAGCGGGATTTCATACGACTAGAAGCGAAGCGTGTGCTCATGCCTAATGTTTTAGGGTTAGTTTTTTAGTGAGTTTTTTTAGGACATCAGACAACATTCGCTTTCTCCCTTTGATGGTTGTATTCAAATGGTGCTCCGGCTATATCTCTCACTTGAGATGGTGATCATTTTTCATATCCCCTCCACATCCTCATGTCACTCCTGACGGCCCTCCATTGTTACAACCGTCTACGAACAGCCTTTGTAGCTATTTTCACGATAGTTTTTAAACTTCTAGACACCTGTTCCCGCTACCGCCACCCCGGACAGCTATCCTCTTGCTGTCCTGTAGATTCCTGAAGGCCCCGTAGTCACTACTGACATTCCCACTCATTGTTGATGACCCGAATACTCATTCTCAGCTATTTTCCAGCCGTTCCAGCCATCCATACCTCCTTTCCCTATAGCCTCACCATCATTCCAGTCACCACTACGGTCCACTCCACAATCATCCTGGTGTCTCTGCCTGTCCCAACCTCCCCAATCATTGTTCCTTCCCTTCCCATGAGCTATCGCTTACAGAACCTGCGCCCTATCCCATTCCACTTGTTACCATCATTAAGGACAGTTGTCCCACATTGTTATCCATTGCATGATTAATATACAAAACCTCGGGAACTGCTATCTTGTTATTTCTGCTAGCAGAGCATCTCATCCACCCCTCGCCACCTTCCAACCGCCACCATCACCCTGAGATCCACTATAATTTGAGCTGGGTTGTTAAGTCTGTTGTTTTTTCATTTCATGTGTGTAAATTATAATCGCCTATTGACTTTATTAGTAATAATATTTATTTTTCCTATAGTGGTTTGGTTTAGCTCTGCTATCATTTGGTATCAGAGCAAGTCTTACCCTAGTCCTACCATAGGGTTTCTAGCATTCCACCATATCACCCCCCCAGTCCAATCCAGCAGTGTATCTCCAGAGGGTTGGACCGACATAGATCAGCGTTTTGGGGAATAATACAATCGTCGGTGAGATCCAAGCATTGATATCGACACAATCAAAGAGCCTTCAACGCCAAGAGATTATAGCAGCTCCACCACCTTTAACGTGCAAACAGAAGCTTTGATGAATGAGGTCAAAGCTCTCCCAATCCTGGAAGACTGACACGGGGCGTATCCCGCTCACACGAGATTTGTTGCAACAAGAAGCAAAGCAACCTCTCGTCCCTGGACCAAATCGGTCCAGGTATTTTCATTGTGGGGACTTGGTAGGTACTTTTGGGCCACTCCTAGTTATCCTATTACTATATATTTGCTTTTATGATGTTTTTGGGATTATTTTTGTGTGGGTTTATTTAGGACAACCGCAAACATCCATTTTCTCCTTTGGCGGACTGTAGCTGAAGGTTTGGGTTGCGCTCCGGCTATCTCTCTCCTGATGTGATAATTATCTTCTCTATTCCCTTTCACATCCTCCCCAACCGCCCTATATTGTTGCAACCACCCCTGAACAACCGCCGTCGCTGTTTTCATTGCAATTTTTCTACTTCCAGACATCTTTCCTTGCTGCCGCCGCCCCGGAAAGCCATCCTCTAGCTGTCTTGCAATCCCCTGCATCCCCCATTGCCGCCAACATCATTCCCCCTTGCTGCCGAAGACCCGAATAGCTGTTCCCGACTTGTTTCCAGCCGTTCCAGCCATCCAGATCACTTTTCCCTGCAGCTTCGCGGCTGTTCCAGCTACCACTATCTTTCCCTCCGCACTCGAACTGCTGTCCCTGGGTGTCCCGGCCTCCCCAGCCACCGCCCCTTCCCTTCTCACATGCTGTGCCTTCAGAAACTGCACCCTTCCCCTTCCCAATTGCTGACATGATCAAGAACAGTTGCTCCACGTTATCCGCGGTCTGCTTGCAGTCCGGAACCAGAGGAACCGCTACCTTGCTGTTTTCTGCTGGCCAACCATCTCACCACAACCCATCACTGCAAATCACTCTCCGATCACCACCACCACGAGATCCACCCTAATTTGAGTTGGGTTAATGAGTTTTTTTTTTATTTCCTTTCAAGTGTGTCAATTGTAATTGCCTATGGATTTTATTAGTAATAATATTTGTTTATCCTATTGTGGTTGGGTTAACTCCCGCATCAGTCAGTTAAGAACTTCTTTTAGATGAACCCGCTAAAACCCAATCCCTAATAATAAAAATAACCACAAATTCTGTGCGACTTGCCTGAAATGGATGGGACACCGATGTAATGATCCCATAATATTTTGTTTTCCATTGATATTACTAATGGTCAATCTACGTTTCCATTGCAGCTTGATAGTTAAGAAATTAGATACTCAATCCATGCAGACTAGGTGAAGAGGTTCGCTAAGAAGAAATCAAAATAATTAATTTCAAAACTTGAACTTCTATAGCATCACTGTCTATGATGGTAAAAATCTAAACCCTAATGTTTAATTGGTTCATATAAATTATTGATACGGAAGGTGGAAATAAGAAAAATCTTACTTGAAAAGGCTATCTGTAATTAGAAGAGTTTGAATAGCTATTCGCTCGTTTGCTACTTCAACATGTCTAGGGCCATAGCATGCACGGGACGTGTCCTGTGAAATTAATGAATTCAATTTAATAAAAAGGCCGAAAAAAAAAGTAAATTTTGAGGCTTCGTAGCAAAGGGAAAAGACTAAAAGTATCCAGCAAAACAGGTGCATATGTGTGCAGGTATACACACCCATTCCAATACCCTACATCAACCATCACAAAATAAAATGTACAAACATCAGCATTTCCATTAGTTTGACCATTCCCGTGCAATAAAACTGAAAAGTTTAAAATTTTCACATTGGTCATATTCCAAGCAAAGCAATTTGCCAAAACAAGTGATCCCAAATGCAATCTCAAATTCTTGATGAAAAGATTGAATACTCACCATCATTAACCGCTTTCAAGTTACTTGAAATAAAATGACATCCATGCAAACTCAACAATAGGCTAAACCCAGGAGACATAGGTCATATCTAATGCAACGTTCTAACGTTGCTTTTTATAAGAAACATTTGAATTCTACTTCACCCTATGAGGTTCATAATAAAAACTATGACTCGACTAAATATGATTTCCATATGTGGCAGGGTTATTCAGTACATAACTTTGACAATACCATAATGTTGCAAAAATCAAAAGGTGAGAAACAACTTTTATGTCATGCTTTTTAAAGGCACCTGTCTTTTGGGCTCCGAAAATTTGCACCCGATCCCCCTTGAAATGAATGAGAATTGAGTGCTTTACATGAAGCTATGGGTCAATTTTTTATAAACAGATGAAATTGTAAATAAGACACTATCAAGACATTTCTCCCACATTTTGCGAGAACTTTAAAATCTAAGGTTCGAGATTTGTCATAGGCGCAAGTCCATATGGTTAATTACTCTTGATAATGGGAGAATACTTTCGATTAAGACTAATATGTTACCCCAGTGTCTTGCCTAAGAGCAATTTTGTCTTGTTTTAGCTAAAGGGCAATTTAGTTTGTTATTATTTATTATTGTTTAGTATAAATAGGCTTAACATATTTGGTGTTAAGAAGTCTTAGAATTAAAGTTTGAGAGAGAATTTCTACTTCTCAAATTGTAGGATTTGAGAGAGATTGCATATCTCTCGAATTGTAGGTGTTTATCTTATGTATTTGTGCTAAGCTGTTTAATGTTCTTGCAATAAAATATTTGTTGCCCTAATTTCAATGGAAAAAAATGTCTCAGATCGAATCAAATGGTATCAGAGCTCTCGAATCTTGGAAAATCAGCAATGTATTCACAGATTCTAGCCACGAGAAGCACGACAAGATAACTACGTGTAATCACGGAGCTGTTGCAACGGGATCGCAATGGGAAGCTACGGTTGCAATTTTATCCAGGAAAAAACTATGGGATTGCGATGTGCAGAAGGATCAGGATCGCAGCATAGGAAAGGATTGTGGCATACAGGTGATGCTTTTCGTGATCTCACCTCACAAAAGAATCACGATTGGAGCTAGTTCGAAAGCATGACAATTTATGGTGACCCAAAAATCACATCCTCCAGCTCCGTCCAAGAGATAAAGTTATGATTAGAGCTAACCGTATGGGCGCAAAATTGAGGTTGTCAAGAAGCACAATTTCGTTTGCCTTGGCTGCGATTTGAGAAGCACGACGATTCAACTTACCCTAGTTGCAATCTAAGTGACCGAATTGTGCGATCTAAAAGCAAGCGATTGCAGCTTAAATGCCTTATGGAACAGTCGTGATTTTGGCTACCAACGAAGCCAACGACAGGATTTCAACGCAAAGGAGTTCGTAAACTATACATGGAGTAATAGCCCAAAAAAAATTGATTATATGGAGGAAAAATTACGGAAGAGTTGAGCCACATCAAATCTGAAATAGACAAACATTTCTCGTCCATGGAGGGTAGTTCGAGAGGAGATTCATGACTGTGAAAGAAAACGATTAAGAAGATCAAGAGGTTTCACACAAACTCACTTCCGGCCGCCGCGAGATTGAGCAAGGACATGGGAAACAGACCCCAGCAATAGCAACCAGAAGAATTCACGCAATATCAGAGTAGCATTGCTGCCTTAGGGGGATCTGGGGCAGTGGTATCGAGTGAAGAAATCAAGAGCAGACTCAAGCAGCAGTACTTTGAATAAATAATGCGACATTCAGATGGCTTCAACAAACAAAAATAAGAATGATCGAGTTGGTAGAGATGGAAACGACACATGATACGAAGTTGATAGAAATTTTGGTGTTAATAAGTTATGGAATGTGCTATTTGGGACTGCGATATTTTCTAAGATTGACCGAAAAGTCAGGTCACCATCTGATTCAAATGCGGCCGAAGGATGTCCACAAGATGCATTTCAAATTTCTGAGCATCATGTGAATTTCTGATCAAATGGAAAAGATTATCAGATAACGAAGAACAGTGAAAACCATAAGACTTGATCAAACATTAGTTTTTCCCACCTTGAGGATGTCTTTTTGCGAGGAGAGTATTGTTAGTCTGGTACCTATCCTAAGGGCAATTTTGTCTTGTGATAGCTTAACGGCATTTTAATTTTTTATTATTTATTATATTTTAGTATAATAAGGCAAATTTGCTTAGGGTTAAGATTATGCATGAGATTGTTATCTTAAGTCTTAGGAATAGGATTTGTGAGTGATTTCCAACCTATCGAATCGTGGCATTTGGGAAAGATTGTTTACCCCTCAAATTGTAGGTGCTTATTTTATGTATTTGTACTGAGTTTTTTGATGTTCTTACAATAAAATATTAGTTTTCCCTAATTTCTGTGAGAAACTCTATTGTGAATCGTATCATAAGCATTAGGGCAAAGATCGCTCAGCATTAGTAGCAGTTTTTTTTATAAAATTTATTACCATGAACTTAGAGTGGATGATTCGAAGCTTGATCAAAATATTATAGTTTTCTCAGCTTGGATGCCAAGATTTCTAATCTACTTAAACAAAGGAGAGTCGACTCAACTTCACAACATAAATTTTTTCAGCAGCTATAGGTTCTTTTATTCGAGGAAATCTTATAAACTTAGAGTAAATGTTTTTATAAGTGAACAACTTCAACTCAATATTAGCTAATATAAAACTTTGTGTCATATCAGATATACCATATGATTCACGACTCAAAAGGCATGAAGTCATTCATGACATATGTTCTGCAATCATAACCATCATATAGTAGAGTCTCTCTAGCCAAACCACCCGATCATAAGGTTTTGATCATAACAACATTTGTGGAGCCGACTAGTTAAATCACATTAACAAAGAGCCTTAGCCATGTCTTTATTGGCATAAGATTATTTTGAGTATCAATATGGTAATATACTTAAAACAATAATAACTCCTTATAAGTTCAAGGTAACCTCAATTTTGTCAATTTCGATAAACTATTGTTGACACAGGAGCTATCAGAAGCCACACCCCCTTCCTTTCCACGACATTGCCACAATATCCGGACGCTGATTCATGCAGGAGACATAGAGCTGAACTGAGCGGCCGGTTTTCGACTCATTTTCAATTTTTAGCGAGTTTCCTCCTTTCCTTTCGTTCATTTCTAGACTTTTCTTGTATATGTTTTGTATTAGGGTTTAGAGAGGAATTTTTTGCGTTTTGTTTAGGAAAGCAGTCGACGTCTGTTTTACTCTTTTCGAGAGCTGCATCCAACGGATTGAAGGTCTTTTTGTTGTATCCCTCCCCCGAAATGGTGGTTATTATCCCCTATTCACTTTTGTCTCCTCCCACGTCGCTCCCATCTATTTCGTCCCTGCTGCAGCCGCTCGAACAACTTGTAGTTGTATTCCCTACAGTTCTTTCCTTTCCCTTGCTATCCTCGTCTCCTACCTTCGCCAGCTTGCAAACTCTTCACTTGTTGTCCACTACCAGAATTTGAACCAATACTCAGCACCCTTATAGCACTCATCCCGGATAGTCACGCCACATCGATATCGGTTGCTTGCTTGTTGTTGGAACCCGTTAAACCATCATTTTTTTTTGTTTTATGTTTGTTGACCACCTCGTCCATCATCCCGCCACCTTCCAACCCTCATCGACCCATCTCCACCACCCTTGATCCAATCCTAGCCACGTGTCATGTGTTAGGTGTGTTGTTATTTATATTTTCATCTAGTTGGTTGTAATTTTCCTTTCAGTGTGAGTTGTAACAACCTGATCGGTTTTCCAATAATAATATTTAATTTTTCTATTATTGTTTGGGCCAACTCCGGTATCAGTTGTAGAGGGTAGATGAAATTTGTTTTAAGATTTAGTGATATTACATTTGACTATATCTTTTAAAATGTTATAATTTGAAATTTTGATTTATGAAAAATAAACTTTCATTTGACGTTCACTTTGAACATATCCATCATCAGGGATGATCATTTGCATAGTTGTATCATTCATAATTATAATTTTTATTAATATTTATCACTTGAATATAATTAAAACATTGATCATCTCAACTCGAGTCCTTTTAATAAGGAGGATCGAACTGACTAAAGTGGGACTTGTGATTTTGTTTTATAGATAACGTGACCCACTCGAGAATATGAATCATTTAATGATTATGACTGAGATTTTTAGAAAGAAATTTTTAATTAAACTTCAATGTTTCTCATGGTAGATTACATATTAGTCCAAACATATATTCAACCCACACAACATTTCTAGATCATATACTAATTATTTTATGTACTAGTTAGAGCACATACGAGTATATTTAAACTCTTAAAAAACTAAAAATACTTTAAGAAACGCAAAATTTTCAAACAATTTGCCCATTTTTCAAAGCAAAATACTCAAAGCCAAAGAGCGTCTCACAAAGCATGTGCAAGAGATAAAATTAAGTAAATAAATTTGTGTGACATACTAATGAATGTGAAGTATCATTTGAGACCTCCTTAACAACACCTTATGTCCGCTACTGCATCAAAGTTGTGGATCTGGTAGCCTTTGTGTAAATTTGATACTAATTAAATTTTTTAGATTATATTCAAATTTAAATTCCCAAGCCATAATTCATTTTAAATTTTTCTTTACTTATAGGGGCAAGATTTGTCTATATATGACTTGTTCTATTTGAGTGGCCCTCACACGTCACCTTTTTTATTATAGATAGAATGATTATTCAGTTTAATTTCCTTTAGTTGTGACTTCAATATTTTGAACATTCTAAGTGTAAAGAGGTTATGCTTGTCCTTTACAAGTAAAGTTTCAAATCTCATATAAGTTCACTTTTAAGTCCGCTTTGCTCTTAAAATTTTCATTTTATTTCATTCCATAATTATTTTTGTGTTTTTTCAACTTTATAAAATTCCTAATTAAGTTTTGTTTAAGTATTGTTCAAATTCTATTTAGGCCCTCAATCACTAAAAAATCTAGCAACCTCCCAATGTCATCCTCACATGGGGAGTTGCATTAAAGAGTGTAAGACCTTGCGACCATACCTAACCAAATGTGCATGATTGGTGTCGCAAGACACTATGGCTGTGCATTGATCTTGTTTGGTGTAATGCCTCATGACCTTGATTTACATTATATTTTTGCTTTCATTCATTTTTCTCAATGAATCCAATCGTGTCACCAAGCGGAGTAAATATGGAGATCAACAAATGCCCCTCATCAAAAATTATGTGTACATAAGTCATATCATATTTGTTGCAAATTGGTTGATTCTACAAATCTCAAAAAACTAATTTCAATGTCACGCTGAGGGTTTCACCTAACGGATCATCAAGAGTTTGTTTAGATATCACGTTAAGAGCAGCTTTTAATTTTGCAAATCTACGAGAATTCTCTCGGATGTCGATATAAAGTGTGAATTGAACTTTGGTATGGGGGATTGCATCATTGAAGAATAGTCTTTGGTTGATGTATCTTGAGAACCACTTAAAATTTGACACCTTTTCAATAGAGGGATTCAGCCCTTAATTAACTCCTGCACCCCAACCTACTGCTGTCAACCCTTCAAGCCATCACAAGTACTACCGCCAGTCCCTCCAGCACCAGAACTTGCTGCCTCCAACTTTCCTGCAAGCCAACATGTCGCCGCCAAGCCCTTCAAACATCCCATCTGCTACTACAACCTCTCAATCATACACCTAACTACTGTTTGTGTTATTGTTTTTTCATTGTTAAGAGTCCTTGTTTATAACTCTATTGAATTTCAACAATAATATTTGCATTTCTATTATAGTTTGGGTTCAACTCCGATATCAATTGGTATCAAAATTAGTCTAACTCTAGTCCTATCCTAGGATTTTTTAGCATCTGCCATACCCAAGCCATCTCCACCAATTTTTTTTATTTCCTAGTACCAAATGCCCTTTCCACTCCTACAAATATCAAACCCTAACCATGCCATCAAGAAGATATGTGCTCAAGTCTGCCCAAGAAGAGAAACAACAAGGCTTACGAACATTGAGGATAAAATCTAGGGAAAAAAATTACCCTCGATCGTGACAGAAAAAGTTGAAGAAGCGAAAGGGATGAGAATTTCAACCCTTTCCAAAGAGAGGGATTTCAGTGATGAAGAAGACAAGTCACGACACTTTGGAATCCAGTACAGAGGAGGCCGAGAGAAGAGATAATATATGGAATATATAAGGACTTCAAAATAAATGTGGATATACTAATGTTCGATGGAGGTATGGATTCCAACAATTTCATTGAATTACTGCAGTCAGTTGAGAGAATCTTTGAGTATAAAAACATGCAAGAAGATAAAGGGTAAAACTAGCAGCCATCAAATTATGAAAGTGCCTCCTTGTTTAAGAAAACTTGGAGTGGCAGAGAAAAACAGGAGGCAGTGACAAGAATACCAAGTGAGGCAAGATGAGGAAGGTGATGCAGAGAAAATAACTACCACCTCATTATCGACATGATATATTTCTGAAACTCCACCACCTACAGTAGTGCCTATCAGTGGAGGAGTTCACAACATAGTTCGACCAATTGCAGATAAAGTGTGAGTTAGTCGAGCCAAAGAAACATTTTATAGCCCGATATCAGGGTCATCAGCCATATCATATAGCTGCAACCCAATTGGTCATTAAGAGATATCCAAACCTTAGCCCTAAAGGTGGAGAGGCAACAGAAACAGAGCAGGCAACCGCCACCATTCAGGCAGCCATGCGCAATTGCAGATATCAACAGAAGCACGCTTCAGGAAGTTAAGAAAAATGATTCATATAAGGACAGCGCCACCCCGAGTAAGAGGAAGCCCGAGAAGAGTAGCGTGTCTATTACAGTCCCCACCAGAAAATGCTTTAGATGTCCTGGATTTGTGCACATTGCCTCCAACTTCCCGGCAAGTTGAGTTGTGTCTTTTATCGAGCAGGGCGCAGTCGAGGAGTTTAGTGATGAGGAAGCGGTTGAGGAACAGAGAGAGTTATACGAGGGATCCATAGTGGCTTCACCAAAACATATTCTACACAAGTAGCACTGAATGGAAAGGTATGTAGTCTCATCATTGACGAAGGAAGCAGCAAGAATGTTTTATCTACGTAGATGGTGAATAAATTAGGTCTTATGACCCAAGAGGATTTCTAGATGTATTCTCTAACAAGGTTGAAGGAGAATAGGGTCAACATTGACTGAAGATGCCTGGTGGAGTTTTCGAATGGGAGCTAGCTGCAGGATTAGGTATGGTGCGACGTAGCACCCATGTAAGTAAGTCGTTATTTGTTGGGGAGATTTGGCAGTCGCCAAATTAGAAATTGTCAGCCGCCGGAATAGATATCTTGACGCCCGATTTTAAAAAAAGTTTAATTTAATATATATATATATATATAATTTGGAAAAAATGGTACTTTAATTGTTTTTTGAAATACGAGACCGAACCGATCTCATATCCGCAATAGTTTAAATGATCGAGTACAATACCGTAAGCGATATAATCGATACATCTATCCAGAGGAATAGAAATATTACTTACTAATGCGGTTCGATTAAATAAACTAAAGATTTTATGACATTCATTTTAGTCTGCGAACATTTATGTTGACCGACAAGTTCCCCTATTTAATCTTTATTTAATACGCGAGATTAAATAGGGTTTATTTTAAGTTGGACTCTTAAGTTTCCTATAGAGGCAAACCGTTATAGTTAATTACATCTTAAATGACTGAAATCACTTAATAAGACTTTCGATTAAGATCAGTGATTTTATCTTCAATATTGCAAAGTTTAGGCTTCCAAGGATAAATATGAGGAAATCAAAGGGAGAATGGGCTCAAAATATGAACAGTTATTTTCAAGAGTCAATTGAGTGAAAGGTAGGAGATGTCACAGATCCAGGGAGAACCCCGGTGATTTTCCAACTATCCTACGATTGGACCTTAACTCTAAGGAGACATCCTATGTCTCATCATCGCGGTCTCGGTCGTCGCCCTCCGTCCGCTTGCTTCCATGTTCCGCTTCTTGGAAAGTCTCCTTTAAGATCCTTAACATATCAATTATAGGCTCAGGATTGATGTACAGTTATTGGGTCAGTGGCTCACTACGGGGTACCTCATAAACCGGGTGTCTTACTGGCATCTAACCTAAAAGTCCCCTGCAAGTCTTTAGAAGCAACATTAATTATAAAAGGGAGCATGCTATGGAACGCAGTAAACAGTAAACAGTAATATTACAGACATGAATTATGTGTATACGCAGGAAAGCGTGCAGTAGCAACAGTAAACGCTGTAAATGTAAAACAAACCTGTACATCTGACGGGCCGACAGCTCCTGAAAAAAATCTAAAAAAGGCGGCAGATGACCCAAAGTAACTCGAAGAAAACCGTTAAAAAACACGAGGAAAATCCGGAGAAAGGAAATCACAAGTGCTTTACAAAGATTTCAATAAAACCATAAGAAAACACATAAAGATCCGATTTGGATAAAAAAACATAGGAAAACACCCAAAAATCCAAAGAAAAAAAGAAAGTCGTAAGCATTCGAGTCGGGCTAGGCTCAGAATCAGGTATTCTCGAGGGACTCTAAAGGCAACTATTGGTTATCTGTATGTATAGAGCCCGTCATTCAACTAGAAAAGTGTCCTACTATACCACCTCTGGTGGGCACTCTTTAGCCCAATATCAGCGATTGACAAGTGAACAATTGAATTTTGTTATTTAAAATTTATATTTTAGCATGCATATATGGGTTTCATACATAGAAGAAAAGTAGTATCAATTTTTGGTAGTCAAAATATTTTGAAAGTAGCGTATATGTTCTTATCGTATCTGCTCTTATCATTTTCTTTTTATTGAAAAAATGATTATCCACAAGTCAATCGCACCGCTGGGGCAAGGACTAGCAACAACCTAAAAAAGCAAGGGTGTCATGCTAGTCTAGTATCGGTGAATAATATCATCATCCTACGTTTCACCGGGTCCCGAAATTGGGTCATGATGTTGTAGGATGGAATATTATTCTGCTCTACCACTGAATGTCTTTATCATCAAGGCCTAATACCCCAAAAAGACTTTCCAACTTACGAACTTGCTTGATGGTTTCACATATAGCCATAGCTATACGAATGTGCTTATGTTTCGGACATAAGCATTTAAAACCCAAACCAAGAAGCAAGGCAAGTGAACCAAAAAGACAAGAAATGCAAAAGAAGACTAACTTGACTCCAAAGACAATTTAGAAGGAAAAGCCAAAATGGTAGGAAGATTAGCCTAAAACATTCACCCGACGACACCTCTCGAATGAGCAATGAGATGGGCACACTCCCCGATGGTAGCCAGGAACAACCCCAAAATGCACAATTTAGAGACCTCCAAGGTACTCCCAAACCTTTCTCAAATATATCAAGATTTTCTTTTCTCTTTTTTTTTCTTTTCTCCTTTTTTTTCCTTCTTTTTTTTTCCTTTTTTTTATTGCAATCAATTCAGCCCGCAGAATTGGGCCTTGGAACATCTCCAAACATTTGACAAATCATGCCTCCAAAAGAGGCACTTGAATTCTTCCAAATAACAAGAGTTGAAGTATTCCATTTTACCAACATTAAAGCATTCAATTCCACCTTGAGCCAAAAGCTTCCAATGCCATATGAACCCAACATCATTCAAAGAATCCCATATAGGTGCTCACGACAAAGGCAGCAAGGAGCCCTCAAACAGGTGCACAAGGGAACTAATAAACACAAACAAGGGAGGCTCCTGGGTAGGAGCAGCAGGAGGAGCCACCAAACCCAAACCAACAACCACAAGCTCACGGGTAGGAGCAAGAGCAAAGGGGAGAAGCTAGGGGCAACTAGGAAATAAAACCAAGCCCAAAACAAGCTCCCAAACTTTAAAAAAAATCAAATTTTCATCCAACATATAGGGAAGCTTCAAAAGGAAATGAAACTAAACCCCAAAACCATTGCTCAAAACTTCAACAGATTCCAGTATGCATTCGAACAGGAGCAGTAGCAGGGAGCAAAACTGAACAACTAAAACAGCTGCTCAAAGCACCCAAAAAAAAAAACATTCCAGCATATATTCGAATAGAGGGAACAGTAGGAAGCAAAATCCAACCACCAAACCAAACCTCCAAGAGCCCCAAAATCGAAAAAAGCCACCTGAATATGTTTCGAGTAGGAGAGCAACAGGGAAGCACAAAACAAAACCCCCAAATTAAAATCTTCAAAAGCCTCAGCATCAAATCAATACAGCAAAAGAAACCGCAGCCCATAGGGCTAAAACAACCCAGAAATCCTCCATGTTAAACCCATGCAGCAAGAAAAAAATGCAGCCCAGGAGGCTAAAACAACCCTCAAACTTCAACATACCAGCATAGATGTGATAAGAACATAAGGAGGAAGCTTACACATGCGTAAGAATTAAACCATGTCTTTCATTAGCCTACATTCTTAGCTAAGTACCATGGAATATTTAAAACAGGCCTAATAGCATGTATTTGAACTGAAGTAAGCTAAAATCTAACAGCCATCCATGATTCCAGCATTAAATTTCATCAAAAACAAAATAAATCCCCCCTATGCATGCATTACCCTATTTTAACGCTTCCAGCATGTGTCGAGCAGGGAAGAGGAGGAGAGAGGAAACAGACCTTGCTCGGGCTTCTGTAATCAACAAAACAAAGACACAATACGCCTAACCCTCAAATTCACAAGCAAAGCCACAACACTCCCAGACTACAAGCTCACAAGCACCTAGCCACAGCACTCCCGCACTCCAAGCTAACAAGCACCTAGCCGAGAAGAAATTTTTGCAGAACCTCACCAGGCCTCAAGCTTCGTCACCTCTCTGAGAACTCTCCCCACCGAGTTTTATCAACACCAGAAAAAAAAAGCCAGAGGAGCTTGCAAGACCTCTCTTGACAAAGCACAACACCCAGCCGAAAAAAAAAAGAAACGCCACAGTCGAGGCCACATTGAAGATAGATCGAGAAGGAGGAGAAGTTTCCCCATTCGTGACCCAGGGAACAAACGCACACAGTCAACCTACCCCGAATGAGCTTCCGCGCAGCGAGACGAAGCAAAAAGCTTCAAAAAGAGAAGATTTGGGGCAGAAGATGTCAAGAGGGGAAGAGTCAACTCCTCGCTACGCAAAGGGAGTAGACCAGCAAGAAGGAAGGCACGATTAGGGCTATATCCCGGAGACGGAACCAAGAAGGGCCGCGAGCGAGAGGAGCCTGGACTCCGATTGGAGATGGAATCAAGCAAGGACCGCGGCAAATTAAGGATTTTCCCGTAATAAAAGACTCCATCAATCTTATATTGTCAAGCTTACTCCCCCCAAGGTATAAATAGTGTTTAAAATTCCTCGAATTGCGCACCTCTCTCTTGTGCACAAAAACCTATCGAAGTGGGAGTCTTTCATAACTAAAGTCGACATTCCGAACTCACTGGCACTGTCTGTGTCATCATCTGGGATTGTTCGGGCTACCTCGTCATTGATCGGGTCGGAAACGCATCAAATTCGTATTTCGTCAAAATAATCGCTTGTGATCGATCGTGGAGCCTCTGACGAGTGCGGGAAAAGTGAATCTCGATAATTGTGAGCGTTGTTGTGTGCACTGTGGTATTCGTGCATCGATGAGTGTGCCCGAACGACATGAAGTGTTTCCTAAGGCTTTAGATCCTAAAGGTACTCAACTTGAGCTTCGTCGCGTTGGTTTTAATCGACTCAACTAAAGGTTAAGGATTTTAGAACCAGCCACATGAAACTACGAGGAGTCAAGAGAGTCGGTAAGAAATTCTAAAGGCTAGATCCTAGGCTCTAAGAAGAGGAAGAGACCTCACCAAAAATGAGATCAACAAGACTGGCAATTTGACCGTAGGACAACACGACATATTCAAAAATGAAAGTTGTTGTTACCAACCATCTTGCAACCCAACCTATAGCCATCAACCCATCCAAGCACACCTACCTGCTACTGTTGCCCCGTGCTACCCTCTACCTTGTTGCCGCAACTCCCTCACAGCCTTTCAGTCGTTGCCGCAACTTTGCAATCCAAACCTACCTATCTATGCTTTTCATTTTCCTAGACTTACTAAAGAAGAGAGGTTCTTTCGACCTGTGCTTCGAGTTTTATCAGACCTATTGAAGGGAGTATCGAGATTGGCTTGATGCCTTCATAAGCGAGGGTCGTCCTCTTAATTTACTTTGACCATTCAACTATTTGAGAAAATCTCTTTGATTTAGTCCAGTTAAACATATCAAGTAGGGTAGACTTAGAGCTAGGCAATTGTTTTTATCAGATTGACGAAGCAAAAGCTCTTTCATTGCAATATTTTTTATGATTTGTTGAGTCAGAAGAGCAATTAGCAAATCAGTCACACTTAAGCTTGTTCAGTCCTCTAAGACTTTTGAATCCTAGCTAGAGCTACGGGACGTGTGCTTCTCTGATTTGATTTATTGAAGTTTGCAAACTCAGATTATTCTTTCTTAACTTTAGAGATCTTATAACTTGCATGCTTTGAAATGTTTTCACCTGATTGCAAAAAGATTTCCTAAATGAGCATCATCTTCTTATCTTTACCAGAATTCACTGACCAGTTAAACAATCTCATGGACTTGGATCGCTTGAACTTGTCAAGTTAGATATGCTTGGTATGAGATTGTTGCAGTCACCAAAATAATGAGACAAGGGCTCCTTCACTATGACCTTTCTTATAGCTTATTGAGCGAGCATAGTAATTGACAACAAGTTCACATCTTGGCTTATTGAATTTGACCTCTAAAACCCGCTCGAGCTCTAAACTTGAGCTATGAATACACCTTTGCATTTTTTTTTGGACTAAAAGAATGGAGGCTCATTTACTATGGTCTTTCTTATGATTTGCTGAGTGAGAAGAGCAATTACTAACTCAGCCATATTTGAGTTTATTGAGTCCAAACTCTGGAATCCACTCCATTTTTAACTTGAGCAAAAGAGAAATTAGATAGCTTTTCAAACATGATTTGTTGAAGCTTGCAGATTCAAAGGTTTTCTCACTTGGAACATCAAAATAGTAGTGATTTTAGAAAAAGAAACTCCTAATTTTAACTTTATCTCGTATTTATCTTCTAGAAGACTATTTTGTTTCTTGGCATGAATGGTTGAATGCAACTTTAACACGAATGATATAAACAATCATTTGGGGATCTCAACTCGACACACGGTGTCACTAAAGTAGCTCAACCTCTCTCAAATAAATAGAAAGTTGCAGTATCCGACATTATCAAAGAACTCAAAGTTAAGCATGATGTTGACCCAAACGTTTGGGGAACTCAGCGTTAGGCGTGATCTACACTTGAACGATTGGCCTCCCCTGTTTAAGAAAAGGGAAGTTATAATATTTGGCGTATTTAGGGATCTTGGGTTTAAGCCCAATGTCGACTTAAAAAATTGGGGTACTATGTGTTAAATGCAGTGTCAACACAATTGGACTACTTATTTGAGAAAAAAGAAGTTATGGTATTCAGTGTATTCAAGGATATCAACATTAAACATTGTAATATCCAATTTGGACTAAATAGGTAAAAATTTAATCTTTTTAAAATATAACTCATTTTTGCATCCCTCGAAAGAGACTCAAAATATTTTTATAAAATTCTACACATTTCAAAGAACAATTATATATATATATATATATACATATATATATATGAACAAAATGAGGCTAATATATTAAAAAGTAGGATACAGATAGATTCTGTGGGAGGACCCAAACATGACACCCTGCCCACACGATAACCACCACATCAAATGATTCCAAAAAGAGAAAATACAGCAAAATACATGAGAGACCTAAAGAAAAAACAAAAAAATGTCAAAATACGGAATATCAGGTAGCTAGAGAGCGACACAATTTTGTCTTGTCTCTGTCTCTAGTTCTAGGGAAGGAGCCAGCTAATAAATTGGTAAAATGAGTGTCATTGTCAGTAGTAACCAATGCATCATCCAATAAATTCTCGAGCTCAAGTCGGCCTCTATTCTTCTTCTTACTCCTGGAATGGAACTGTCATTCCTCACTCGAAGATTGACTCACCTGATCAGTGGAATGGTCTAAAGTGAGTCGGACATGTGTAGACTGTGAAAATTAGAAGCAAATACTTGTTGTATCAACTGATTTTTTATCAGATCGAACGAGCACTCTTGTGTGTCTTGGCATGTAAATGAGTCTTTTTCAACAACGGTGAGTAGTATCAACACATTTGGATCTGTACCTGTAGTATGGTGTTCTTCATTTGGAACTGCGATGTTGGAAAGAGGATCGGGTTGCACCTTCTCATCAGGGATGGTAGGTGTTAATCTTTAGCGATATTCGGTCTTAGATGAGAATGCAAGCGATACCAAATAGTACAACTGTGGTCAGGCATACTACAATGAGAGCAATATGGAGAGTGTGATTCTATTTCAATCTTTTGTCAATACCCGTTGTGAGTAGTGTCAATCCATACCTCATCCGAAGCTGGTTGAGTGATATCTCTCTCAACTAACACACAAGCCACTAAGGATCGGGTGACAGCAAACGTAGAACTATCAACCATGAGACACTTACTATAAGCATTTGCTAAAGAATAGAGAATTTTCATGTTGAACAGATGTAATTTTAACCCCAGAAACTTTATCCAAACATGAACGATAGAGGACTCCACTTTTGGATCAGAATCGACAGTCCACTTCAGAATTTTCATAAAACGGTTGTCGATCTTGATAACTTTCGAGAGAAAATACATGTGTAATTGACATCGTGAGATAACTGAATAAGTATATGTCGACCGTCAAGTAGGTCAATATTCCAACTGCCCAATAGCTTCATAACATCAAACTCTTTTCGAATAATCTCCAGTTTTGGGTGACCATAAAGAAATTTCCCCACTAGAGCAAAACACCAAGAAGACGCAAGAGTACTGATTTCAACCTCAGTGAGAATAAGAGCAGGCTTTCCATTTTTTTTTGCCAAGCTTTTTAATAAAAGTGCAATCACCACCACCTTCAAGAGAGAGCGTCGTGGAAAGATTGAGGAACATTGCAGGACTTGCCAATATGAAAAAAATACTCTAAACCTAAAAGAGGAGCACGAGTATGAACAGGAAAGTCGTCGGCAAGTGCATTAGCATGGGAACGTATCGTCGAGGCCATATCAAATCCCGTAGTTGTCGGTGTCTCCTGCTGAGAGTGTGAAACAGTCGACGTCTCCTGCTGAGAGAGTCGAGAAGAAGACGAAGTTAACGTCGGGACGAAGCCGTAGAAGACAAGCCCCGATCGGCCCTACAGCTAGTCCTTCGGCGAGCAGGGAACACAAAGGCACAACTCGACGAAACAGCCGAAGACGACGGAAGACGAAACGGAGGAGCGAACTCCTTCGAGCGTGAAATTACCGTGGTAGAGGCTAGAATTTGTCGTGAGGGACATAAAAATTTTAAATGATAACTTAACTAAGCTTAATTAAATCCTTAATATATCATAATTAACATTCCTAATCTCGCATCACTGTGGCATCCCACTTTCCGCGATATGAAACAGCAGGATGGGGTTTTAATGGCTGAGATTAATCGAAAGGTAAATAAATTTATAAGAGGCTTCCTATTCTCTCATTCCCCGCTCTCGAATCCTCCTCCCCACAAAGTTTTCGCTCGGGTACAATAACAAAGAGCGGGCACGAATGACAGGGAGCCGGAACTCGCGGTTTGGATTTTTTGGAAGAAACCGGTAGGGAGAATCATCATGTCTATGCAACTTAAAACATTCCTCTCCTTCCTAGCAATCTCAAGCTAACTTTCATTTATTTGCAATTGAATTATTCATTAACCTAGATGCATGTTCATTTAATTATCTGAAATTGAAGTGTGTTTATTTTAATAGCAAAAAAAATGTTTAAAAGCACCAATTCAAGTTCCTTCCCCTTCTTGATGTGCCACCCACCCAACAAAACAGAAAAAAATTTAAATCTTTTTAAAACTACATTTAATTTTGGTCGAATTTTCTAGTTTTTAATTTGATAGATTTATTAGGCTCAAATTTTCCATTTAGATAATACTATGTTAAATTTGAAGTTTATTATAATTCGGGAGGATTCAATTTGAATTTAAATCTTTGGTATTATCTTTATATCCATATCTGTATAAATAGGGATTAACAGGTAATTTTCATTATTATTACTGACATTTGAATGAATAAAATTAATTATAGCCGATTGACTGCTCTGTAGTAGTGCATGCAAATCCCTTTAGATCCCCTCCACACCAGCCCCCACGCCGCCAAAACATGCCACCCAAACCCACCCCACCCCACCACACCCCCAAAACATGCCACCCAAACCCACCACACACGCACTATTACATTCTGATAGCATCATAGCTTAACTGCTCAAGGTTGTTGCAGATAAAATCAATACAAATGAGACCGAGGAGAACGCGAGGGAGTAGTGCTTAATATCATATACTTCATAAAAAAACCCTATAGTTTAAATGTCTACTGTCTTCTTCGCCTAACCATTCTTATGGAACCCTCTAGGATGGATGCCCTCACAGAAGAGATCATTCCACTAATGATTGAAGGATGAGTAAAAGAATTCGTCACGTAAGGACTTGCCAAACAACAATAACTAAGTAACATGCAAAAAAATAGAATATTGTAAAAGAAAAATTAACCAGAATAACCCAAAAAAACAGAATTCGATGTCAAGCTCAAAGAGATGTAACAGTGCAAGAATGGTAAATTTCACAATAACTCGTCATAACTAGATTTTTTTGGACAGAAACTACTGTGCCATGCATCATCTAGGTTCTAACATCCGATAATAACATAGCACCTTGATATATGTTAAGTATAGTATAAACGGGAACATGAACAAGTAATATGCAGCAATATGCAGTACATGTATGGCACTAGCCTTCATAATAGAAAACTGCAATTTTAACCAGCATACCTAATAAATGCAAAACAAATTTGAGAGTATAGTTTCAAAAGATTAGTGGCTAATAATTAATTAAAATCCTTCTCAAAGTAAACTAAAAACCATATATGAAGCGTCTACAGGTGAGCATAGATTGTGCTCCAGTTAGCAAGCTCACATCTGAAAGCATGTCAAAAAAGTCTTTCAAAGCTCGAACCTGAAAATATATCAACCAAGAAATTAAAATAAGAGGATTAATATTAAAAAACAAAACTATAATATGAAACATCAAGTTAGAAAGAAATATGAATAAGAGATGATAGAAGTGGAATTAAGTCATCATAGTCACTCACCTCCTGAGCTGCTTTTGTATCCTTTATCAAGTTCATAACACCAGGGGCATCCAAAACCTCTTTCAAGCTATGCCTACAATGAAACAAGCACAAAATTTTAAGCTATTATACAAAATATTGAAAGAGTGATGTGAGCGTAGAGTATTCCACAGACTATTTTCAGGATTCTCAAAATTCTAGAATAATTATCACATCGAGATCAATGTGATTGATACAAATGCATCCTCACCTTTGATATTCATGGTAGGCATGTGTATCCATTACAATTATGACCGTCAACAAAGTTTTTCATTCATAAATAGCTTGTGTTCGGCTCACTAAGTAGCTTGTGTTCGATTCTTTCGTTAGGCAAATGAGCCAAATACGATTTTTTTTTTTTTAGCTTGTTTTATAGGAGCCAAACATAAACAAACCTTTGTTCAAACATTTTTGGCACATTTTGGATTGAATTAATTAAATAATAATAATTAAATATTATAATTTTTTATATTAATTTTTTTGTTGTATTTCAAAATGCATTTCAAAATTTATTACTTTTAAATCATTTGAGCTAAACTCGAGCCGAACACGAGATAAAAAAACAAATGAATTAAAATTGAGTTGAACTCGAATATAATACTCGAGTCATTTTGAACATGAGCCAATTTCAAAGAGAAATTCGAACAAGCAAATACAAACAAGCACTCAGCTCGCTAAAACTCATCTCGCGTGCACACCTAATTACAATTAAACACCTTGTTTACAACTAGTATCATTATGCTTTGGTTCATCTATCTTGTTCCTATATATGACTGATCAAAATTCCTGCAATTTCATTGCTATTAGTATTTGCTACTCAATTTTACTATTTCAATTTGAATGGTTGAAGATGACAGTCTCTTGAAGGATACCAAATTCATACCACATACATAAACTTCATAATTTTAGCCATAAAAAACGGTTAACTTGGATTATGCATATCAATATGCTTTTGGCATTCCCACTCTCTTATCATGAAGAGTTACATTCATGCATATTTTAACTTTAAAATACTTTGGCGTCTCATTAATATATTCATACACCTTCAATGAAAGCATCCTCTTCATCTAACACCCAACCCCACCCTACCCCCTACACGCGCACACTCTTCCTTAGAAGGTTTAACCATATATGCTTTGAGGATAGGTTAGAGTTCGGTATTCTTTTTAAAACGGAAAAATAGCTTGTTGATCAACCCCAAGCTCTATTATATATATATATTATATATATACATATTTTTTTATATATAGAATGGCGGACGACTGCTCTGCTAGGGTTTCGAATAGCGATCACCATTGATTATGTCGCTCGACCTTTTTGCTTCGTCGGCTCCCCCCCCGCCCCCCGTCTGCTCCACGAGTCTGCTCGGCGTTCGTCTTCTCTCTGCTAGACGAGTCTGCTCGGCGTCTCTCGCTCGGGGTTCGTCTGCTCGACGAGTCTCGAAGCTTCGCGTTCTCGTTCTGCTCATGAAGCTTCTCACTGTTCCTGTCGCAACAACTTTGATGTAGCTTAAATCCGACAGCTCTCCTTGCTCTGATGGCGCCTCCTTCTCGTTTGGTTGAGCCGGACAAAGTCTCATTTGCTCACGTGGTGGGTAACCCTCAGGTAGAGTCCGGAGTGGGATTCCCCTCAAGTTATAAGGAATCTCGTGATGGTACAGATGATTGTTCTTTTATTAAAAGGGAATCAGGAAAGAAGGAAAAGATGCAATCTTTTTTCTCTGAAACAGAAATTTTTACCCTGACGGAAAAATTCAAGTTTGCTCTTATTGAAAAATTTCAGTGGGGACACCCTCTTATGGAGATTATCAGAAAAAGTGTTGATGATCTTAAGCTAATAGGCAAGTGGAAAGTGGGAGCAACTTAAGCTAATAGGCAAGTGGAAAGTGGGACTCATTGATAGGAAACATGTGTTGATCTAACTAACAGTGGCTAAAGACCACCAGAATTTTCTCCAAGAAATATCTTAATATCGAAGGCAAATCAATGAAGTTACTCAAGTAGTCTCCTAATTTCGACCCAAATCATGAAACTCCCACTGTACCGGTATGGTTTAATTTACCTGGTCTCAAGTTGCATTTTTTTCACCATCAGGTTCTCTACTCTATTGGGGTCATCCTTGGGGATCCTTTAAAACTAGATCTGCCCACTTTCAACCTAACTAGACCCTCGGTGGCCAGAATACTTGTGGAAAGAGATATTATTTTACTAGATGTTACCGAAGTCTGGTTGGGCACAACCCATAATGGTTATTAGCAACAAATCATCATGGAACACAAACCCCCATATTGTACTCACTGTAAGATGTTTGGTCATATCCTTGTTAAATGCCACAAATTTCATCATAATTTGAAATCTAAGGGTCAAGTGAATAAGGATGGGTTTAACCCCACTGCTGTGTACATTTTAGTTCCACCTGAGGATGATACTACCAGACAGGAGGTGTCTGTTGCACCTGAGGACCCCCCATGACACTGTTGTTACTGTTACTGCGAGTGATGCGATGCTGGCATCTACAAACTCCATACAAAACATATTTGATGGACTATTTCCTATAAATGATAGTGTTCAGACTGATAATCAGGAGAACCTCAAAGCTCCACTTCTTCAAGAAGTAACCGGTGTAACGGCAACTCACACTTCTCATATCGTAGAACCTATTGTGGGCACTACTGTTCCTTCTGGTTCAGCTCTACCTCATCAGGCGGATTCTTCGGAGGAGGAATGACAGGTTTACACTTCCAGAAGGAATAAGAAGAATGGAGATCTACTAGAGCTCGGGAGTCTTATGGATTATATTTTGGTTACTACGGGTAATGGTCAGCACCTTACCAATCTGCTAGTTGAATCACTAATGAGAACTAGAGCCAGAGGCAAGACTAGATTGGGATGACCCACACTTTTTCAGTGCCCATGTGGTTTTTGGGTTTCTTTTTATTTCTATATGTACCCATCTTTTACATTTTTTGGTGTCTGTTGTGCCGTGTGGGTTGGGTGTTTATATATATTGAAAAAGCCGAAGGGCTGATATATTAAAGATAAAGATACAGATAGGTTTGTATGGGTGGGCCTAAACACCCAACCCACACGGTACAACAGACACCAAAAAATGTAAAAGATGGCAGCAAGTGTTATTCCAAATAAAACTTTTACAATTCATCCTCCACACGCTTCTTTCTTCTCTTAACCAAAAATATCAAGCCAGCTTGGAAAGAAGCAAACATCCTTGGAACAAACTCTCTCTCCTTTTCAGGACTCCTATCCTCTTCCCATGCGGATCTCTTTCTTGACTTCTTTTCATTCCATACATAAATTATTTGGGTAGAAGAGAACTAGATATTACACAAAAATTACACTTGTTTGAAATTACACAAAAAGTTAATGTTTGGATTATCAAAAGTCACAGTCCGTCATTTCTATTTGTTCATGGTACACATTGGCATTATCGCTCTCAATAATGACTCCAAGACATTACGCCATCCAATCCTCCAAAGGCCATTATAGAAGAGAGATTGTAAGCATTTCCACTTGAGCACTATCCCAATGGAATAGTTTTCGCTCCATGGCCAAAATAAGCTCTCCTTGATCATTTTGAATGATGATTCCAATGCCATCCAACCCATTCGAAAGCAGTGCACCATCGACAGTCACTTTAATCCATCCTGGGTTTTTTTTTTTTCACGCGCGGGGGGGGGGGGGGGGGGGAGCTGATTAGCACCCCAATGAAGCGGCATAGGATTAGAGTGAGGATCGACAAGTTTCGAGAACATTCGAGGCAATGATAGTGGGTTCTCTTAGCATTCCTTGCTCTCCAACAGAAATAAACCACATTGCAATAGATACGCGCCATAAGAATGGTTGCCTTGCTACAATAAGAAAGCATGCTGATAACCTCCTTGAAGTTTCGGATATTGGGGATGCCAATGCTAAAGTCAGTCAAAAACCATACACAAAACAAATAATTAGAAGAATTATGCAATCCGTTTTCAACACCTAGGCATCCTCAAGGGCATTTATGGGATTTCGTGAGACCTCTCCGTGCGAGCCAAGAGGAAAGATGAGGACAGCCTATTCTGCTGGTTAGCACCCCAGTGCACCGGGATAGGATTAGAGTGAGGATTAGCAAGCCTTTCGAGAACAATTGAGGCAATGATAGTGGGTTCTCTTAGCATTCTTTGCTCTCCAATAGAGATAAACCACATTGTAATAGATACGCGCCATAAGAATGTTTGCCTTGCGCCAACAAAGATAAAGAACATTGTAATAGCATCCTGATAGCTTCGTTGAAGTTTTGGATATTGGGGATGGTAACGCCCAAATGCTAAAGTCTGTCAAAAACTTTACACAAAAACTAACAATTAGAAGAAATATGTGATCTGTTTTGCAAACCTGGGCATCCCCAAGGGCATTGAAGGGATCCCGTGAGACCTCTCCGAGTGAGCCAAGTATTGGTAGGAATAGCCTTGAGACTCAAGTGCCACCAAAAAATCCTCTCCCTTGGTCGTTGTTTGATCTTACCGAGCCACTTGTAGGATTCTTCAAGGTGCCTAAACTTAGCTCTAGAAGTTGTAGCAGTTATCGATTCCCGGATAATTGCTTACAAAATTCCGGAATATCCATGGGATGGTTGCGGTCAATGGGGATTGAGCAAATTACCTTACCCAGCTCTCCAACAAAAAGCTCCTTTAACATCTCGATTTCCATCCATCCTCCTATAAAAATTTTGTCACTTACCTATTTTCACATCCAAAAACATTAAAAAAAGTGGGCCAACTATTCAACGTGCGGTCCCAAACCCAGGCATGAGAAAGAATAATAATCATTTCACCATTTACCACTTTCCACCTGATGATTTTGTTGAACCTAGCAGCTCCATCACAAATTATTCTCCAGGAGTTAGAATTACTACGCTTGAAAACAAAATCGAAAACATTAGTGCCATATTTACTAGCCAAAAATTTATTAAGCACGGTATTGGTTTGTGAGAGGAAATCCCATGCCAATTTAGCTCAAAGAGGCCCTTCCATTGATTCACCGCATGGAGGCCATCTTGGTCGGTTTACATAAATCCTTCCAAGAAACATAATGGAGACCCTTCCTACCATTTCCTGTACCCAAAATAAATTTTTTGCCATGCATTTCCAGCTCTTTCGAGACACTCTTAGGTATCTCAGAATGTGTAATAAGGTGCATAAATAGCACGAGATAAGTTAATTTGAGAAGTGTGATCTGTCCAGCAAGAGAAAGATGTCGAAATCCCCAGGAATTAAGTTTACCTGCTGCATTGGTCAAGAGTCTGCTATAATCAACAAGCCCTTCTTTAAGAAAGCTCCTCCACCCTAAGAAAATTCAGCAACTTGGCAAGTGTCCATTTCTTCCAATTAGGGGTACGATGACTGAACAAAATCATAGAATTCTTTTTATTACTATGTTGTCTCGTCCACTCACAGTAGTCCCCTGTAATTTTGGAGATGAGCTTGGCATCCGAGGTTGAAGCTTCAACAAAAATCAGGACGTCATCGACATAAAGGAGATGAGAGAGTCTAGGACCTTGTCAAGTGAGTTGAATCCCCATATTTCCTGCCCTTTGCAAAAGGCCAAAAAGAACAGTTCGGAACATAGAATGAACAAATCAGGTGATAACAGACATCCTTGATGAAAGCCGCACTCAGCTTGTATCCACTTAGAACGATTCACATTAATCATAAAAGCAAATTTGGGTTGTCAAATGCATTGAAGAAACCAATGAATAAAAGTAGTACGAAAACCCAATCTTTCCATAACCTCTTTCAGGGAGAACCAACTAATTCAATCGTACACCTGCTACATGTCAATTTTAAGCATCATAAGTCCTGACTTGGCGGTAGAATGCTTGAACTTGTTCAGCATCTCTTGAGCAAGCAAACAATGGTTGGAAATGGTTCTGGTAGGAACAAACGCCGCTTGCTCCTCAGAAATAATACATGGCAGAAGTCCTTTAAGATGGTTCACCAAAATCTTAGCAATCACTTTATAAATAGTTTGACAAAGGCTACCTGCTCGAAATTGCCTAGGCGATTTTGCACCCAAAACTTTAGAAATTAACACAATAAGAGTCTCTATCCAGTGGTCTAACATTTGCCCGGAAATAAAAAACTGCCTCACCGCCCCTATGACAGCACCATTGACAAACGTCCAATAACATTTAAAGAATGAAGCGGTGATTCGATTCATACCATGAGAGCGGTTTTGTCCCATGGAATGGATAGCAGCCCATATTTCCTCATCCGTCACCTCCAAAGTAAGCAAATTGTTATAGGACATAATTTTTTGACGGAAATCGTCCATGATAGGCCAATTTCTAAAAGTTGGCGGGTCACAATTCCACTTGGAGTGAAAAAATTCCTCAAAAACCAAAATAATATCAGCATTTTCTGCTTTCTTCTCCCCATTAGATTCCACAATCTCATTAATTTGACTGCATCTATGTCAATCTGTAGACATAGAGTGGAAGTAGTAAGTATTGCAATCACCATCTTCAAACCATCATAATTTTGTTACCTTTTTCCACCAAGAAGCAATCCGAACAAGGTTAATATTTGGCTCACGCAACTTTCTCCTCATACAATTCTCTGTCACCTCATCCACCGAGTTATCTAAACTTTCTTAAGTTGAAAGTCAGCGATATCATTTTCTAATTGCGCGTTGATCTCCCCAAGCTTTTTAATTTTACTTTTACTCCAGAAAATAAGGCCTTTAAAGTACGAGAACACTTCCTTTGGAGTATATCAATTTTCGTGTTGTAATCATTCTTCATCCATGTCATTTGTACAATCTGCCAAGTCTCAGGATAAGAAATCCATATGTCTTCAATCTTATACATTTAGAGTAGTTAAAGGTATTTTGACCATTCCGGGAAAGAAGTAGCAACGATCAGAAGCAATGCAAAGATTTTGTGAAACCTTAGCAAAAGGGGGAAAATTAAGGCCAATAAAGTTAAACATACAACGATCACGTCCAACCCAAAATTCAGTGATTTATTGTGGGACCAAGTGAAGTGGGGACCTGAGAATCGAAGATCATGAAGATCATTCTCTGTCATGAAACTAATCATTTCTTGCATCTCCCAATGAATATTTGAAGGGCTTCTCTCCTTTTTTATCTTCCTGCAAAAGAATGCAATTGAAATCCCTGCCCATTACAAGAGGTGTATTGGCATCTCCAGTTACCGTGATAAGCCACCAAATCTCCCTTCAAGCAAAAAAGTCATTGCTGGCGTACACCACCACAATTTGCCAATTTCTAAAATTGATGATGTTCATTGTTCCAAGAACACTAGTTACTACACGCCGTGAGAGAGAAGTCCACCGTGTTAGCACACCATAAGACCAGGATTCCTCCAGCTTTGCCACTAGTCGGTTGATGAAAGAAGTTCCATTTCTTCCCACAAGTTTATCAACTTCCATGCAACTAATGTCTTCAATTTTGGTCTCCAAAGGACCCAACAGCCCGATTTGCTTTTCCACCACCAAGGTCCTAAGGTGGTTGCCAACCTCCTTTTTCCTGGCACCCCGACAGTTCGAAAACAGGATATTATTCATTGATCATCGAAGGGGACACGACTCCATCGTCCATAGCCGGTTCTCCAGTGCTGAAGTTGCCCACAACCATTTTACATTTTTCTTTGATGCCCCTCCATCGATCCCCATCGGAGTAGCTCCTTATCCAAGTGGGCCTTTGAGACTCTCTCTTTGGGTGTTTTGTGCTCATCTCCGGGCTTCATTGACATGTCCAACAAGGAGGGCCCTCCTGGCATGACACTGAAAATGAGCCTGGCGCGGGTTGTCCAAGTGGTCGGTCTCCTTAGTAGAGTGGAAACTGAAAATTTCCAGGGGTCTTCTCTCCACAGTTCAAGGGGCCTGAGCATTCCTTTGTTTAGATATTTCCTCCACCATATGTCTAGAAGACTGGCATAGCTTCATAGCTTCCCCCGTCAACTAGTTCTATTGAGGATTCCTCCTGTTTCTCTTAACAACCGTCCACGGGTCCAACACTTTCCCAATTTACCTCCTCACTTAACACAGGCAACTAAGCACCCACCTTCTCCTCCTGTTATTTTGATCCACCCGAGGAGTCAACCACCTCCACATATCTACTGTCAGCATCTTTCGAAACCTATGAAATACTCCTAGAATAACAACCCGTAGTTTCCACAAGCTGTTAGATCTCAATCGAGCCTTGCCTTTCTTAACATTCGCCCGAACCAGCCATAGCCTTGCTATCTTCAATATCGATTCCTTTACCTTTGTCGTGGAGTCTAAACAAGTTCAAAGGAATAAGGGTTTCTTTACACTAATGGATTTTTGTGGCCCACTTTTCCACAGTTGAAGCACAAATGTGAGAGCCCTTCTTATTCAAGCTGCTGACAAAAATTACCATTAATACCAATAATCCATGTGCCTGCAATCAACTTATTCAAAAGATCAACCCGGACACAAACACGACCATATGTGTTTCGGCTCCAAGCGTCAGTTTGAGCATCAATCCACATCGGTTGTCTGGCCTTAGCGGTGATACGGTTAATGTTGTCATTATCCCAATATAAGATAGGTAGTTGGGGTAACGTTATCCAAATCGAAGAAGAAAATCCTTGAAGAGAATCAAGAGAAAATTTTGGGTTTCAAACGTCATAAGGACAACATTTCTAGCTTTGACGCCCTCAAAGATATATAAGAAGCACTCACTAGTGAGAGTAACAAGTTTAAAGAAACCAAATTGAGCCCATTTCCGGTTTAGCTCCACATTAAGGACGGAGTAGGGGAGATGCCTACAAAGAAGCTTGCCCACCACAGACATGTCAAGTTTCTTTTTGTTATGACTCACTCTCTCCATATAGAGATTTAATTGCCCCTCCCTCCTCAATATAGCAGTTCAAATTCACCAGGGACGCAAGTTGAATGTGCGCAAGCCTGGACCATGCATTAGTTCTTCCAAAAGGAAAGCTACGGTTGGCATTGCTGGAAGTTCCACCTTGAACTCCTCAGTTAAACGGATTTGGTGCCTTAGAAATAGGTCGTGGGGCCTCCAAATTGGTCTCTTTCAAAACCTCACTATTGCTAGTGGGCTTGGTGGCACTCCGCCTCTATAACCCTGCTAAAAACTCCAAACTCCCAGACAACAATTTTCTTGGGGCATTATTATATCCAACTGAAGAGCGCATCTCCATATTAGCCAACTCTTGCATATGAGTATCAACATCATCCCCACCTGCAACAAGATTCCTATCACTTGGCCCCTCCTCAGCCTCCATATACACATTTTGATCCTGATTGGTAAACCAATCTCCCCCAAAACCTTCTTCCATCAAAGACTCAACAGTCTTGTTAGAATAGAATTAGCTATCAGGCATTCCTTAAAGCATTCTCATCAACAAGAAGTTCATTTAGCAATGCCTTTCTAACCGTCTCTCCCTGTTCCTTCGATCCCTCTCTGGCAAGCTTGGAGCCGGTCCATCCACAATTCTTGAGTGGGGAGCAAGGGTCAAGTTGACCTCATTCCCACACCCCTCCATGGGTATCTCCAAAATCCTTCTCTAAGTGGTAGTGTTGGACCTCCTGCACCTTCAAACAGACCTTCGCAAGCATCTCACCCGATTTTTTAGATTCAAGAAGAGTCGACTTGGCCCTTAAATCTCTAGCCCTACCCAAGATTTCAATATCTAACTCGGAAAAAGGAGAGATCACAGCCAGGCCGCGTGCCTCCTACTGCTCTTGACGATTGAACCCGAGTGAGGGACTCCGCCTACTGATTTCCGCACTCCCAACAAGGTCGTGTCCTTCCTGTTGCAGCCCCTCCACCATGAGATGGGCCAGAACCACTCCCAAAAGCACCGCCGCCACTAAAGCCACCAGATCCTCCATCAAATGCACCACCTCCCCCCGGTCGTAGAGGAGAGGGTAGTCGCTGGCCACCCCCGCCATAGATTCTTAATCAGTGTCGTAGATCAACATGGGAAGAATCACATCAAATTTGTTGTCAATCATAAAAGATAAGCTATATTAGATGTCACAACTTCTTCCGAGCTTCAAAATTCCAATGCGGAAACGGACAATCGGATGGTAAAATTGAAATTTTCTACTAATTCTAAATCTAAAATAAAAAGACACTAATGTCTAAAAATCTAATTAAATAAAAAATATTTTTTTTTTGTTTGCTGACCCCATCTTCTGTATACAATTTTCTTTTATTACTAATCTTCAATATAAAAGCTTAAATTTGAAAATGTTAAATCAATATAATGAGGTATCTAAAATAATCCAACATAATAATTACACTTCCAAACTACAGTAACTCAATGAAAATAATGAAGCATGTATGCTATCTTCTTTGTAGATTATAAAAAATTATATAATAATATTAATAATATATGCACATATAAGGAAACTAAAATTTCCATATATGTTAACATTTATTTTCTTTTTTCAAGTTTTAATCTTTTAATTTTTTAGTGCACTTACTACTTTTAACTTGTATTACTGTCATAAGAGCATCATCTAAATATAATATACCACACCCCTTACCGATACATACCATATTGGTAAAGCGGGGTGCATACAAGGTCTATTATTGTCTGACATAGAAATGTACATAATCCTGACTAAAATATTTTTGTCGACACAACGATTCATGCTCTAAATTTTATAATTTTTTAAAGTTGCAGGAAAACATCTACGTGTACATATATATTAGCATCCCCAACTAGCACTACAAAGGGATGAACTCTCTTCGTATGCATATACAAGTATACATATATACGTTATTTTAATTTCATTCTTCATAGCACACACGATTTTCTTATGAGATACTTTATATTTATATGCTAATGAATAAAAATTCTTTTAACAAAATCTAAATCTTATATAATAATCTAATGCCTTCCTAGAAAAAATTGTGTAATTACTCATGAAAAAATGTAAACATGTGCATCACATGTATATCAACTTGAAGAAATAATTGTAGTTTAAATTTTACTGGTATATAACATAATTGCAATCAAGAATACTATTAGAAATAAGCAATATTATAGTAACTTAAAAAAAAGATTACTCATAATAAACTCACTTGAAGCTTGATTCACAGGATAAGCTTAATGTTCCTGGCCACTTTTTCTTTGATACTAACTAAACTACAAATCATAAAATCAAAATCTAAGATTCATGAAGCTTTAATAAGCCAAATTCTTTAATTATCTTGACATACATTTAATCTATTTAAATTATACTCAAATTTCTCTTTCACTAAATAGATTAATATTTGACTTTATTCAAATAGCAATTGATTTATTATAATTATTTTCTTTTACCCTAAATTTCAAACCTTTTAGTTATAACTAAAATTCTCATAATAAAAAGAAAATTAAAAAAATTAAAACTTTCATCACTTTTATAAAATAAAAAAATTATTTTATTTATTATTTAACTAGGTTAATTTTCATCTATCAATGGCATGATCATGATCACTATAGCTAACAAGAAGATTTGAAAATAAGAATACAATAATAATAAATTATTTCTTATGTTTTGGAATTATATATATATATATATATATAAACTTAAATAAACCCATCAAAATTTCTTTTACATTTAAACATTTATTGAAGTAAAATAAATTTTATCTAACTCCACCATAACTAAAATTCGAAGGAAATATAATAATGAATTAGAGTTTAACCTTTAAAAAACTTTGCAAATATTGGCTTCATCTTCTCTCTCTCGCTTGATAATTAGAAATCAAAACAAGACAATTTTTCCTGATCTCTCACCAACTAGCGCTAGATAATTGTTACCTGATAAACCAGCTTCACACCGTCCCCTCTGATTTAATAGACTACTAATTCGGGCCTCTGCCCCAAACTAGAAGTATTATTGGTTATTTGGATCGAATAAGCAAAGTCATACGCTACCAAGTTTTTAAATCAGTTCAACCATCACAAGCTTGCATTACCAGAATCGGACAATCTTAACTTATGTAGTCAGTGCCCTTGCACAAAGTCACCTACTACTTGCCACAGCTAGAAGTAGATCACACGATGATTTGTTCAACCAAATAACCCGCTCCGACAACTCTTTGTTCATGTGTCTCTCTGTCACGATCCTAAAACCACATAAGTGGTTAGCTCAAACTGATTTGCATCCTTCAATGCTCAATCATCTGCGTCAAATCCCTCGTGATTGGTTGCCTGCGTCGTCTCCCTCATTTGATGCTTTCGACGCCAATTGAGCTCACCCATAAAAGCTTGTCTGGCCCTTCTTGCATTCAATCGAACCCATAAAACTATCAGGTTCATCGGTAAAGCATCGCGTCGTCTCCTCCTTCACAAGCCAGCTCGTCAGCACCATTGCATTCGACTTTATTTGACGATAACACCTCTTGCACTAATCTCCTTCACACACCTCTCTATTTCTCTTCTTGAGATGTGGAATCTTTTTGCTTCGAAATGGCCTAACATACATCACCTCCTGCTTATAACGTGAGTGTTACACACAAATTAAAACCAAATGTTACATTAGATGACTCCAATACCTAGTAAAAGTTAATTTTGATTACACCAAATCATCGAATGTTTCACTTGCGATTAGCAGTTTCAATGTCATCACAATTCACTGGAACGATTTTTAATGGTTGGCAACCATTAGGCTTAACCATTTAGGAAATTAAGTAATTCTGTTGGAACATTCATCCCAACCTTATCCCAACTATTTATGATCAGCTCTAGGAATTCTCATTATTCATAAGTTGTTTTGAGTGTTGCTTGATGATGCAAAGCGCTAAAAATGTTCCTGAAGCGGGGCGCTAAAAAAACTGCCAGCCGGCTGAACCGACTGGCAACCTTGTTGGCAAAGCACGGACCGATCCAGACAGCAAGATCGCAGGATCTAGAGAGCAAGGTTTTGAGTGCCCTGTAGAGTGGTCGGGACTACCACCCCTCGTGTGTTCTTCCTCTTTTGGAAAGCCTTTAATGGCTATTCTCTGGAGTAATCCCACCCTTACTTTTGTGTGGGAGTTTCATTTCCTACCTCTTTCCTTTTCTCCTCCAATAGGAGTCTATATATTGTTATTTTCAAAGAATTAAAACAGTAGTTTGCAGATTTCAGAGTTCTGTGTGGTTTGTTCTCCCTATTATAAGGTTGTATCCGATGAGGTGGTGGTGCTCGGTTGTATCCTGACCAAAGAAAAATATGTTGAGATTTTCATACTTATTTTATACTGTTTTTAATGATATTGCACTTTAAAGAAAGGTATTTTTGAAGTTTTGTTGCAGGAATGATGAATTAGGGTCATTGGAGCAAAAAGATACAAAAAGGAGCGAATTTAGAGCGAAATGGACCAAAATGTGAAGATTTGAACTACGCCGCCGACGGCGCCCTCGACCCCGCCGACGACGAGTTTTTCCTGCGACTACAAGACAAATTTCTTCAGAAGCCCGTCGACGGCGCCCTCAACGCCGTCGACGGCCAGATCGACGGTTATGCCTA
>NW_018164474.1:963342-977539 GCF_001263595.1 Phalaenopsis equestris | reverse complement strand
TTTATTAGTTATTAAAATTATCTATTTATTTCAATTGCCTATTAGTGACAGATAAGCAAATTGAACGTCGTTGTTGTGATTAAAGTATTGCTTTTCTAAAGTCTTAGTCCGTAATTCTAAACTACTCCCTGTGGGATCGATATCTAGGACTCCATTAAAGCCCTATATTACTTGAGCGATACGTATACTTGCGTTGACAAATTTAACTTTAACATTATTGAATATTATATTTATATATCCTAATCAAATTAGACACATCTATAAAGTCGCAATCAAGTCTTTGGACGCCGTTGCTGGAAATTAAATCTTCTAGTAGCGTCATCAAATTATTGTATTTCTCGATTTACAAAAAATCGGTCATATCCCACTCTAGAGTGGTGTTGTATCTTTCCTTTTGCTCTTACCTAACCTTCTCCCATCTCTTTTGCCTCTGACCTCCCTATACTTCATCCTAACACACAGTCGTCCTTCCCTACCGCCTACTCTTGTTGTTCATTCAACAAAACTGCACCATAACACACTGCCCTCCCTATAGCCTACCCTCGTTGTCAAGTTGCCCGACCTGCACCCTAAAACCCTATCGCCCCTTTCGACAGCCTATCCTTGTTGTCCAACCCTCCAATCAGTACTCTAGCCCACCTACCCAACCCCTAAATCCCCTTCCTGACCCGTCTCACCGCCAACAACCCTTCCCCATACTCACACTACGTTGCTGACACCACCCCGCATTCCAATCTCCTCTTTTGGGCCCTAGCAGAAGTTGGTTAGTCGTTGTTTTTCCCTTTTTCATTGTGTCGTGTTAAAACCCTATTTTTATATTAATAAAAATTTGCTTTTGTGTTCCAATAAATCCCGATTAGTGTTGATATCATTTGGTACAAGAGCTAGACCAACCCTAGTCATATCCTAAGGTTCCTAGCATCCACCCTACCCAAGCCACTCCACCAAAGTTTTTTTTCCTTCCAATTCCAAACTTTAACTATACCACCGCGGAAAGGTACATTAGAATCTACTCGAGAAAACATTCAACGAGAAATCTGTCATCTGCAACAGAGACTAGCCAAGCTAGATGACGGGAAGCGGGAAGAGATTGCCTTTGAACATGATCGGGAGAGTCGAGGGGAAGACAGGGACGAGGATCTGAGTCCGTTCCATAAGAAAGAACCCAGTGAAGAAGAATATCAACCATGTCTTTTTGGTAGTCAATACCAGAGGAAACCGAGAGAAGAGGTCATTTATGGGTCAACAGGACTTTGGCGTCGAGATGGACCTCCCAGAATTTGAGGCATGGATCCCAATGAGTTTATTGACTAGCTGCAATCAGTTGAACGGATATGGTGGGAAGATCTACAGAGGAAGATGAAAAAAGAAATGAGTGAGAATATAACTAAGCGGGAGAAAATTAAGGCAATGCAAAAAAAATACCTTCCGCAGCAATATCGCCAGGACATATTCCTAAACCTTCTCAACTTACAGAAACAGGATCTTTCAATTGAGGAGTTCACAACCCAGTTCGACCACTTACAACTGAAGTGTGAGCTGATAGATCCAGAATAGCATACAAGAGTTAGATAAGGGCTAAAGCCCGTCATCAGCAATGTGATACAACTACAATCATAAGAAACATTGGGGGATATTAAAACACAAGCCTTGAAGGTGGAGAGGCGGCAGAAGCAAAGCAGGCAACAACCGTTCTTCCGACCACCATCTTCAGCTAAGCAGCCACCTGCGAATTCTAAAATCGAGAAGGGTACCTTGGGAGGAAATAACAAAATTAAACAGGGAATTGATAAGGAAGATCAGAGTGTGAAAAAGCTAGAGAAATGTAGCTCCTCCAATATAGTGTTGGCCAAGAATTGTTTCAAGTGTCATGGCTACGATCACATAGCCTATAGCTACTCAACGAGTCGAGTCGTCACACTCACAAATCAGGTGCTATAGAGGAGGTCGATGAGGACTCAGAGAATAGTCCAGAAGAAGACCTTTAACTCTACGGAGATGAGGGAGAAGGATTAGTCGTTTCGTGAGTGTTGTAGTTTGAGGCAAAACGAGACCCATCCTGGTCAAGGCATGGTATTTTTCACACCATGTGCACCGTCAAGGGAAAGGTCTGCAGCCTAATCATCGACAACGAGAGCTGCGAGAACGTGGTATCCCGCTCATAATGAAAAAGTTGGAGTAGAAGCACCCCCGTCATATTCCATTGCCTGGTTGAAAAAGAGAAATGAGATACGTGTAGATCAACAGTTCCTAGTTAAATTCTACATCGGAGACCGGCTATAGAAATAAGTATGGTGCGACGTGGTTCATATGGACACCTGTCACATTTTGTTGGGTGGGCCTTGGCAGTAACACGACGGTCTCGAGAACACTTATTATTTCTGGAAGGATGAGAAATGTATCGATTTGCTACCAATTAAGGATATGAAAGGCTGGAGCTATACAGAGGCAGCATTAGTTCCCCAGAACACTTCCCTGCAGTCAGTTAGAGAAGCACTCGTAAGACTAGCATTAGTTCTCCTAGAAGAAAGTGAGGAAAGGAAGGTACCGGCACTACTGCAACCATTGCTATAGGATTTTCGGGATATTATGACTGACAATATACCGGAGAGGTTACCACCATTAAGGGATATCCAACACGCCATAGACCTTATATCAGAATTGGTATTGTCAAAACAACCAGCCTACAGATTGAGACCTGTGGAGTATGAAGAGTTACAGCGACAGGTGCAGGGTTTCATCGAGAGAGGAGCTAGTCAGAGAAAGCACCAGCACATGTGATGCTCCCGGCCTGATGGTGCCAAAAAATGATGGATCGTGACGGATGTGCATCGACGGCCGAGTTGTCAACAAGAATACCATCAAGTACCAATTTCCCTTACACCGCTTGAATGATCTCTTAAAGCAGCCACACAGAGCGCTATATTATCCAAGATTAACTTACACAGTGGGTATCACCATATACAGATGAGGCCAAGAGACGAGTGTAAGAATGCCTTCAAGACACATGATGGACTTTATGAGTGTACCGTTGTGTCTTTTGGTCTGTCAAACGCACCAAACACTTTTATGAGATTGACGAACCGATTATTTCGCATTGAAAAGTTTGTCGTGGTCTACTTTGACGGCATTCTAGTATACCGCCGATCAGAGGAGGATCACTTTCATCGCCTGAAGCAGTATTCCACATACAAAAAAAAGTCACTTCATGACAAGTCAGATATGTTTTCTAGGTTACATTGTATGTAGTGCATAATTTAGATGGGTCCCACAAAGATAAAGGTTATTATCAGTTGGACTGAACCACAGTCATTCACTGAGCTAAGATAATTTTTGGGGCTAGCATAATTCAATTAGAGATTCATTAGGGACTTCAACACCATCACCTCCCCTCTAGCAAAACTTTTAAAGAGGAAGGAGTTTGCTTGGACAGCAGCAGCATAGGACAACTTTGACAGACTGAACGAAAAGGTGATTCGGGTGTCCGTGCTAGCTTTACCAAACTTAACCAACTTTTAGAGGTAGAATGTGATGCCTCCAACGTGGGAATAGGAGTAGTATTGAGCCAGGGAGGACATCCCATCACCTTTTTTAGTGAGAAGTTGAATGAGTCTAGGAGGAAATACTCAACTTACAGCAAAGAATTCTACACCATCATAAGAGCTCTAGAGCACTAGAGTCACACTTTTTACAGATCACGAGACCCTAAAATTCCTCAACATACAGAGCAAACTAAAGAGCTGACACACCACCTGGGAGAAATTTCTAGCCACATTTCAGTTTGTACTTAAAAATAATGCGAGAATCCAGAACCTCATAGCAGATGCACTGAATCGTCGACATCTATTGATCACATCCATGCAAACTTTAGTTGTGGGCTTTGAGGTCATAAGGGATCTATATGAAGCAGATGAGAATTTCAAAGTCATCTGGGAGCAATGTCAAGAGAAACCAGAAGGGCAATATCACCGAAAAAATGGATACTTGTTCCAACAAAGTCAATTTTGCATTCACTGGTGTTCATTAAGAGAGGCCATTGTCCAGGAGGGTCATGGTGGAGGATTAGCAGGTCACTTCGGCAAGGACAAGGCTTTTGCCCTTGTAAGAGAGCATTTTTTTGCCTAAGCTAAGGAGAGTTGTGGAGCGACATGTCAGACAATGCAGGAGTTGTCACCTGGCGAAGACTGGCTCAAAACATAGAATTTTACACGCCAACACAGAATTGTACACGCCACTTCCAATACCAGAGGCACGATGGGTGGACGCAAACATAGATTTCATGGCGGGACTCTAGAGGAACCGGAGAAACAAGGACTCTGTAACGGTTGTGGTAAACAAATTCTCCAAGGTGACCCACTTTATACCTTATCACCGGACACCAGACGCCTCCACATCGCCGACCTACTTCAATGAGATTGTAATGTTGCATGGAATTCCCAGGTCCATCATCTCTGAAAGAGACATCAAATTCCTGAGCCACTTCTAGAGAACACTGCGGGGAAAGCTTGGCACCAAGCTCCAATTCAGATCAGCAGCTCATACAAAGATAGATGAATAGACAGAGGTAAAAAACAGGATCTTTGGAAATCTCCTGAGGTGCTTCATTGGGCAAAATATAAAGCAATGGGATCTTATTCCAGCCCAAGTTGAATTCGCCTACAATTGATCCATCAGTTAGACTACTAGACGCACTCCCTTCGAAATTGTGTTCGGACGCAATCCGCTCACACCACTTGAGTTGATACCGCTCATGCCATCCTCAGAAATCAGCGAGGATGTCACAAAACGAGTTCACGAGATTCAGAAGCTCAATGAAGAGTGGCAGGGAGATTACTAAGTTGAACCGCAAATATCAAGCACAGACAAATAAATTCAGGAAAAAAGTAACATTCCAGGAATACGACCTCGTATAGATTCAGTTAAAAAAAAAGATTCCATGTAGGATCATTCGAGAAGCTTAAGTCGCGACCAGATGAACCTTTCAAACTACTTCAAAAGATAAATGGCAATGCTTATAAGATCGGTCTGCCCAGAAACTACAACGTTTCAGCCACATTCAACGTCGCCAACCTGACACTGTATTTTGAAGGGTTGGGAGCTTCGACAAACGAGGTCGAAGCTTCCCCAAGCCTGAGATACTGATGCGGGGCACTAAAAGACGCCTCTGCTTAAAAAATTGCCAGCCAACTGAACCAGTTGACAACCTTATTCGCAAAGCACAAATCAGTCGTACATGCAGCAAGATCGCGGGATCAGGAGAGCGAAGCTTTGAGAGCCCTATAGAGAGGGGGTGAGGGGGACTACCACCCCTCCTTGTGTGTTCCTCCCCGTTTGGAAAACCTTTAATGGCTATTCTTAGGTGTATTCACACCCTTCCTTTTGTGGGAGTTTCATTTCCTACTTTTTTCCTTTTCTCCTCCAATAGGAGTTTATGTATTGTTGTTTTCAGAGAATTAGGGTAGTGGTTGTTTGTGGAATTCAGAGTCATTTGTGGTTTGTTCTCCCTGTTCTAGGGTTGTATCAAAGGATGTGGTAGTGCTCTAATTGTATACTACACTGAGGTGGTGTATCTTTCCTTTTACCCTTACCAAACCCTTCTCCTCTCTCCTCTGCCTCCGACCTCCCCATACTTCATCTGAACACCCGACCGCCCTTCCCTACCGCCTACCCTTGTTGTCCATTCACCTGAACTGTACCCTAACACTTTGTCGCCCCTTCCCTGCAGCCTACCCTCGTTGTCCAATCGCCCGACCAGAACCCTACATCCTGCCGCCCCTTTTCAGCAGCCTATCTTTGTTGTTCAACCCTCCAATCAGTACTCCAGCCCACCTACTGGACCCCCCAATCCCCTTCCTGACCCATCTCACCACCACCAACCCTTCTGCATACCCACACTACGTTGTCGACGCCACCCCGCTCTCGAATCTCATCTTTCGGGCCCTAGCAAAAGATTAGTCTGTCATTGTTTTTCCCTTTTCATTATATTATGTTGTAAACCTATTTTTGTATTAATAAAAGTTTGCTTTTGTGTACCGATAAATCCCGACTAGCGTCGGTATCACTTGAAGTATTGAATTTATTTTACACAAATATTTTTACAAACTTAATGCATTTTACTCCCGCAGCCCATCACATATATAATTTTTTTTTATAACCAACCTCCACAGCTTCTCACTCCTTTCCAAATTCTTTTGGACTTCGCTTAAGTGAAAGGTTTTTTTATGCACCAAGACCCTAATTAGTCACTGTAAATAAGGAGATTATTGAATCTGATCGCCAGCTAGCTAGCAATTTTTTATCATGGGGAAGGATGGAAAGTTCTGTATAATTTAGTTTAATTTAGTAAGTAGATTTGGCATAGAGTGCTAAAATAAACCATTCCAGAAGTTTCAATGTTAGTTAGGCAATATTATTTAAATAATGCATTCTAAGCATTTGATAATGTCACACCCCCAGCTGACCCCCCTTTAGGGTCAACCGTGATGCGACAGAGGCGGACGACTCAGTCAGATAAAATTCTCATCAATCAGGATCCAATGTGTAATGAATTAGTCTAACTCAATTGTCATAACCATTCATAATCTATTTCAATACAAAATTTATTCACATTCCCATAGACTTGGAAACATGCACAATAATATCACCAAAATCAAATACAGTGTCACTAAAACTCCAAAATAATAAAAATATATATCAAAAATATTTATAATTTCCCAAAACTACAAAGTCACAAATGGTTAATTGCCCGGTGCTCCATACTCAATCCTGAAAGTCAACAACATATAGGAGTGAGCTACAAGCTCAACAAAATAATCAAGACTAAAGTAGAATTTTATGAACAGAAAGAAAGCAAAGTGCATGTCAATCATAGTTCATATACATGACCACGGTATATGAAATAAATATGTTTTATCTAATGTGAAATAGTTAAGGTAAAGGACATAAAATGTTGTAAACAGTAACAACTGCAACAAGCATATATTTTATTCATTCATGTGCAATCATAAAAATATTCATAATAATTCTATAATCAATAACTTTCACCTTATGAATGACACTTATAATTCCATAGACTTTGAATATATTTATTTCATATTATTGGGTCGTCACTCAATCCGTCTGTTAAATTAATTATTGATAAAAGTTGGGTCTCTCTCAATATAGTTGTTATCAATAGCCCCCTAATCCCAATAGTTTCATCCATGCCTAAATATCAAGAGTTGGAAATCTCATCATTTCATATTATTCATACCTACAGACATTCATGTAATAGCTTACCTAACACAACACTTGCGACATTCTTTTACACATAATTCATATGATAATCATTCATCATAGCTAAATCTGCATCATATGCATAAACAACAGTATACGAACGTTTGCAAGTCGTGGTTTAATAAACACACTGAACGGATTAATAAAAGCAGTAAAATCATAAATATTTTTAGTGTCAGTTCAAATTTGCATTTATGTAATATGTGCAAGTATTCAAAAATATACAAAAAAATTTAAATGCAATTATTTGTCAAAACATAAGATTTTCTATAAATCTCTAATTAAAATTAAACCTGAATTAATTAATTAATTTCTAAATCATTTGTCATGACTTTTGTTAGCCGAATCGGTTGGAATAAAGTTATGGCATTAAAATTAAATGGTTTTGTGGTAGGAAGGTAGAATGAGGAAAAACATATTCGAAGTAACTATCAATTATGAATGTTGAGCCGTTAAATTAAGTTAAAATTAAGAATTTTCTAAAGCGTAAGGGAATTATGATTCAAGTGGTTTATTATAGGTCTATTATAGGTCGCGAGCTCAGGTCATTCTTGAGAAAACTTGTCTAATGGCTACTCCGTCGATTCAGATGAAATAATCATGTGCTAAACTAAAAAGAATATGTTTCTTTAGGATTCCTATGTGATATTTTTATACATAATTGTATTTAAAAATTTATGCATATTGTCGAATACCAATACAGGTTATATGAATGCAAGCTTGAACTAACTCTGATGATAATTATGATTTTACCGCTTTTATCGTCCAGTGGGAGTGTTTATTAAGGGCCCATTTGGGGCAGCTTATAAGTGCGGCGGGGGTGTGTGAAAGGCGACGGTCGGCGGTGTTTTGAAAACGCCGCCTATCTGTTTGTTTCGCACGTCCGGACAAATTATTTGAAAACTGCATTTACTTTTTTTCTATTACACGCAGATCGCGAGGTTATACCCGCAATCCGCTTTTTCGTTCGTCGTTTTCCACCTCTACCCCTCCCTCACGACAAAACCGAGCCTTTGCCCCGAACATTCGCCCTCCTTCGCTGCGCTGAAAGCCATTCGAAGCCATTGCTCTCCTTCGCTGCGTTGAAAGCCATTCAAAGCCTTCGTAGCCGTTAGTTGCTCTCTGTCGCCAAAAGCCCTCCATCGCTCTCCTTCGGGCGAGGAAGGTAACCTTCGTCCTTCTCCTTCTGCCGTCCAGTGACGAAGGTAACCTTCGTCTGATCCTACCCAAAAACCAGCGAGGAAGGTAACATTCGTCCTTCTCCGTTCATCTGATTTGTCCGATCCTTCTGTCCGATTTTACGATTATAAAGATTTTTTTTTTGCTGTTTATTAAAGATAGGTGTTATGCATGTAAATCCCCCTAAAATTTTATTTAGAAATCCTAAATTTTTATTCCTCGTCAAAACTAAAACAAAATATATATATATTATTTTAATTATGTTTTGCTCAATTAATCTTCATAACTTCTTACTTTTAAAAAATTAAATAATAGTTATTATAATTGAATAATAAAAATAAGTCGATTTAGCTGTAATATTGGATGTTTTATTCCAAACGGCTTTAATTGATTTATGTTGCGAGTGTTTAGTTGAGAGTAGCTGACGAAATATTTGAATAGAAGTTTGAAAACTTCTGTTCAAATTCATATATCTTTGTGGATAGCTTTAGATGTTCCTAAACTTGGTTATTGAAGTTATAGATTCTTTGATTTGTGTTTTTGATCACAGAAGCGCCATAGACTTTACAATCTGATAGAAGTTTGCTTGCCTGCCTTAAAGTTAAATTTGTTGTTAGGTGAAATTTGCAAACCATTGTCCAAATTGAAACAGACACAATATCTCCTTACTTGCGCTCTTTCATGAATGATTGATTTTTTATAAGATTAAGTTTTATTTTAGAATCGGTCATTATAATATTTATGTGATGGACTCTTTATTTTTATGTATTGGTATTTACAACCACCTTGCTACCATCTATGTATTATTAGCAGAAGCTCGATAAGCTGCAGCTGCCCCAAACAGACCCTAAATCATGGCTTGCAAGTATTTGTATACTATTTTTTATGCATATGATATATAATTTGACTATAATGAATTATTATTAAAAGATTATTGTTTAAAGGAATATTGCAAGTCTTGTGATAGGTAGACTATTACATGAATGTCTGCAGGTACGGATGAGAAGGAACGATAGGATCCCCAATTTTTGGCATTCAGACGGGGATGAAACTATTGATATCAGAAGGGCTATTGAAAACTGTTATGTTGGGAGAGACCCAACCTTTAATAATAGTTAATTTAGACGACGGATTGGATGACGACCCAATGACATGAAATAAAATGAATGTAGTCAAAGAAAACACAATTACAAGTGACATTCCTAAGATTATAGTTATTGATTATAAAATTATCAAGATATGATTGCACATAAATGAATAAAACATATGCTGGTTATAATTGTTATTATTTACTGCATTTAATACCCTTTACCTTAAATGCATCCCATTGGACCAAGCAAGTTTATTCAATATACCGTTATCATGCATATGAACTACGATTGTACATGCATGTGATTTTATTTTGATCTATAAAATCTTACATTAGTCTTGATTAATCACTCTTATATTTTAACTTCCAGAAAAGGTTAAGGAGCATCGGGACCATTAGCCATGTGTGACTTTGTACAACTTTTAGATTGCATAGTTTTAAGAAGTTTTAAACAATATTAGGTACGTATTTTTATTATGTTGGATTTTTAGCAGCTATATATATATGATTTGGTGATATTATCATGCACTCTTCCAAGTATATGAGAACGTGAATGAATTATGAAGTGAAATGAATTATAAATGATTGTGATGATTGAGTTAAACTAATTCATTAACCACTGGGCTCTGATTGCGCAAGTCGGAACAAGTGTTAGTAAAAATTTTGACCGAGTCGTCCACCTCTGCCACACCATGGTTGGCATTAAAGATGATTAGTTGGGGTGTAACAGATAAGGCCCTTAGTGTGCCAATTGCTGAAGAAAACAAATTGGGAAACTGCAAAGCCTAAGAAAGTGATATAATTTGCAACCTGATTCAAAAGATTGAAGCTAATACTTACATATGGTTTTATTTATGTATACAAAAGTTAATCAACTTCCTACAAAGAAGTTTCTTAGTTGCTAATATTTAACTTGGCAACAGTTAAGATTGAGCTCATTTAAACTGTTACATGAAGCAAAGTTAATCTCTTTGAAACAATAATCCACTAAACAAACATAATCAAACTTTTGGATCTATCAGACAATGAAAACTTTTAGTAAATAAATGAGAAAAAACAAACAGTTAAGAAATGTTGTCAAAGAGCTCACTTGTAACCAGACGTTGAATGTGCGAGAACAAGGCGAGACTTATTCTCAATTATTGGTCTTAGCGAACGTCGTTCAGCCTCTAATAGTAAATAGTCACGAAATTGATCCTTCACCAAATGGAAAGGAAAATGTTAAATAAAATTTGTTTAATGTAATACATTAAGTTGAAGCTACCAAAGAGTAAGGAAAGACTCAATGAGGTGAAGACAGTCATAGCCACTTCTGGCTGCCAAAACGATACAACAACAACAACAAAGCCTTAATCCCACTACGTGGGGTCGGCTACATGAATCCTTTTTCTCCATTGCCAAAACGATAAGAAAGATTTTTGTATGCAATAAATTCTAATAGAAAAGTGAATCCTTGCGGCAACTTATTACATTCTTAAAATAGAATTCCCCGTCACACAAATCATTCAGGCCATAGCTTACTTAATGAAACATTATTTTTAAGCAGAACACTTCTTACTGCTAATGCACAAGAAAGCTGCTGTCCACTTGTTGACGCTAAAAATAATGATAATAAAATATAGAAAACATACAATAAACATAAGAAATCTAACTGATCATACCTTTGTAAAGCCTGGACTTGCAATCACTAAACATCGAACAACTTTAAAATCAACATGCTTTAACACACACTGAGTCAATTAAACTTCTGTTAGATGTCATGGAACTTCTTCAAAAAAGCCCTTCATTTTAACTAAAATTGAAAGAGATGTAAAGAGAACGTACCTGTAGAACATTCTCAAAAAACTTTTTCAGAGCCTACAAAAAATGTTAATCAATTAGCTCAAACTTCAACAAATGTCCATGAATCATTTAATGGCAATGCTCTAGCTTACTGATTCATAACCAGCAATTGCTGGACCATGCTTCCTTGGAATAGAAGTTTCAATTCGAGAGCGAGTTGTTGTTATGCTGCTCAAAAGAGAACATCCAAAGAAAAACTCATTCTAGGATTTCAGCGGCGTAGTTATTGCGCAGTAGAAAGGTGTTTAAAGAACTAAGCCATAAATGAAACAACTCAGAATTCATGGCCAAATTATAGGACATGTATTGGTAATCTGACGAAACAAATCTTCAAAAGCTACAAGGATGCCATTGAACAGATATCTAAATGGGCATTTGTCTATGCATTTGTCTAGTCATACATGAAGTTAAATACTATAAGAATTATCTTAAATAAGTTTTCTGCAAAAAAATAGTTCGAAAATTTATTTCTTTCAGTCATGCTTAGTATACACATAGACCAGAAAAGGGACGGGAATCATCAAAGAATAAAATGGAGCATGTAACTTTTTTGAATTTAGATATAAGTTGTAGATATAAATAGAATCCAATTTGTAACTTGCGCAAAGAAAAAAAGCAGTATTTCGGATTGTAAGATACGTAATATCCTTGATGAATAAATCATTCATCATATGTCCAAGGGATTTCTACCAGTTTGGAATTATGAGAATAAAAACAAAAGGAAAATTTACACAAATACCACACAATTCATATACATTTATATATCTAATAATTAATATTTATAACAATTTTTAAAAGCTCAGAGCTTAAATGAACTAAACATGAACATAGTCAAACTTGGTCATTTATATTTACGAACAAACTCATTGCTCGTTAAATACTCAATATTAAGCTTGATGGTAACTCGTATCATATATGATATATTATTTAAATAAAATTTAATTAACAATAATTTATTTAATTATAGATTTAATAGTATTATATTATTATATCAATAATATTTTTTAATTAATTATTAATTATAATTTTATTTATTAATATATATTACTAATTATAGTTTTATTTTATTAAAGTTTAGATGTTATATATCAAAATACATAAGACTTCTGTGGTATGTATGAAATGCCTTTTAAAATTAACTTTATACCCCCGCAAATCTCATTTTCCCTCTGGCCACTCATAATTTAACGTCTCCCGATTTCACCCAAAGCATATGAAACCTTGAGCTGCTAGAGCGTACAAACATCAAAAGCAATGACAAGATTGCGATGTGTAAGAATCTCAAAAATCTATTCTCTCGTATATATCCCCTTTTCACTCTGCTCATAAATCCTACTGGACTAAAAAGTGTTGTTGAGAAAGTGTGATGCAATCATTGTATGTTATATATGATTAAAAATAAGAATGATACAACAACTCAATATAAAAACATCAACAAAATTATCCAAAACAGCTACAAAAATAACAAGCACACACCTACATCTGAACGTAGAAGTTAGGAGCAAACTTAAAGTACGGTCATGCTAAAATATGAGAGATTACATTCTATATGACCATGGTTCATGAATTATCTTTAATTTTTACAGAGTTCATAAATGAAAAACTAGTAAGTGTGATCAAATTTATATAATTATTTATTGAATATTTTATATGAAAATCTAACTACTCGTTTGCATTTTTTGTTTTTTTAAATACTCGTTTACTTGTCATAAGCAAATCAAGTTCAAACACTGAAAATTCTAAACAAGTCAAGCTTGAAAAATATATAAAAGCTCGACACAAGCTTAAGCCGAACATGACTTATAATATACTAAGCTAAGTTCGAATTATGATGTACTCGGCTCAATTACAGTCCTAATGCCATAAAACTATGCGTGAAAAAGTATATTTCACTTTTAAAAAGTTATTGTTGGTGGTATTCTTGATCTAATATTAAAGATTTGAGTGCTATACATCTAATTATGAAAGTTTAGGTGTAAAATATGTAAATAAATAATAATGTGCACTAAGTATGTAAATGCCCCGTAAAAGGAAATTTAAATACAAACCACACCATTTCTATGTATCTGAGGAACTCCTATGTAATGATGGAAGTCTGCAAGAAATGTCAATATTTTGCATAGACTCACTAACTTTATCTGGTCTGTACAAAGGTTTTAAAATTCCATTTTCAATTTGATTATGCTCACATACCTGTAAGTTTGGGTATCTGAAGTTTCAGTAATTATAATCACAAGGTTCAAGCATTAGCTTTGTTCATATATATAACGAACAGAATATAAGCTAAATTTTATAAACAACATATAAATAAAAGTTAAGCAAACTTGCACTTTAAGATTACAAGTAAAAAAAAAAGTGTTTTCAAGATGAGCTATATTCTCATTATACAACAAAAAGGCATCAGGCCCAACTTCTAGATTACATGCACTTAGATTGCCTTGTGGTCCTAGGACTATCCTGCAATGGACAAAAGGTACTCGGGGCCAATCGCTGAAGGCCCAAAAGCGTTCATGTCAAGCTCTGGGGGCCTAACTGTTACTAAATAGCATAACTAGGTTGATAGACATGGTCAAAACCTATTTGTTTAAATTAAAACTGTAACGGAAAAGACCTCGTTTCTTATTCCGATTAAAGACATAGGTTCCATATATATATATATATATATAAAATAAAAAACCCAAGGGCTGATATATTGAAGAAAAAAGATACAGATAGATTGTATGAGTGGGCCCAAAAATACGCACCCAACCCACATAGTACAACATACATAAAAAAATCAAAATGAGTACATATATATATATATATATATAT
>NW_018164474.1:961542-963110 GCF_001263595.1 Phalaenopsis equestris | reverse complement strand
GTCGTCCAAGAATATATATATATATATATAAACGTCATGTTGTGTTCGTCTCCGCTGCCAGGGGTTTGCGATTTTATGGCGATTCGGCTGATCACTCGTCATGTCGCATTCGTTCGCTGCCGTCACGGCCGGGCCGTGGTGAGACTAGTAAGAGGCCTCGCTCTTACGCTAGCGTCACCGCTGATGGTGTTCCTAACTTCCCCTCTGTCTTCTACGAAAATCTCGAGCTCGATTCTGTTTCTTCTTTTGTTCATCGTCCCGGCCGAAAAGGGGGAAAATTTGCTCTCTTCCTCTCTGATGCTGAGAAAGTCGAACTCGCTTCTTCTTGTCGTTTACATCTGGTTGGAAAGTTTATTTATGGTGTCCCTAAGTTGGAATTTCTTAGAAAGCACTTTGAGCTGATGAAGCTCACGGGTGATTGGAAGATTGGCCCTCTGGATGAAAGACACATTTTGATTCAGTTAGCAAACGAGGAAGACTATACTAGTTTGTTTGCTAGGCGTATGGTCTGGTTTGAGAACGTTGGAATGAAGCTGTTAAAATGGTCTTCTAATTTTGATCCTCAAGTTGAGGCTCCGGTTATTCCTGTCTGCATTAGGATTCCTTATTTGAAAGTCCATCTTTTTAACCATGAAGTTCTTTTCTCTTTAGCGGCTATGTCTGGGAGACCGTTGAAATTAAATGCTCCTACTTATAATCTTACAAGACCCTCTAAGGCTAGAGTCTTAATCGAAAGGGATGTCACGTTACCTCCTCCTGATGAGGTCTGGATTGGTTCAGAGCATATTGGTTACTGGCAAAATGTATGTTTAGAGCAACATCCTTCATATTGCAAACATTGTCTAATGTTTGGACATGATCAAGAACATTGTTTCAAGTTAAATCCTGATTTGAGGAAAGAAGATGGGAGGAAACAACCGCAGATGCCTAATGGTGCGGCTGTTCGTTTTGTCTCGGTCTGTTCTTGTCGTGGCTCCCTCTCCTTCTTTACCTACGAATGAGGCAGAGGGCGGGATCGAACAGGTTCCCTCTGTTCCTTTGAGGAGGGGGGGGGCACCTACTCTTCCTTCAAATGCTGACACTAACTAGGGAACAAATTTCCCTAAGGGCATTGCCCCAAGTGAGATTACTATGCAGGTTTTAAATGATCTCGAGCCTCCTCATATTCCTACTTCTTCCTCTCCTCCTCTTAATTCGATGGTTGTTATCTCCCGAGATGTTGTTTTTGTTATTGGTATGGCAACAGGTGTTATCTCTGGGCAAGATCTTTTGATCCCAGTTATTGCTGATGGGGCTCGCCCTTCTTCGGCATCCCTTCCTGATACCTTCAATATGGAAAATAGTTCTCTCATTTCTAATCTCAATGATAATATCTCTGATATCCCGTTAGATGATATTTCTAAAGTATTGAGGGAGGAATGGCATGTACAAAAATATCGTAGAAGGAAAAATAAAGCTCAAAAGGAGGTTCAAAATATTAGCAATGGGAGTAAAGGAATCAATATTTTTCAGATGACGAAAATGGACGAACCCGATGTCGGCCGTTTTATTGTTCAACTTCACTTTCG
>NW_018164474.1:956179-961442 GCF_001263595.1 Phalaenopsis equestris | reverse complement strand
TGTCAAGGATCCATAAGGTGGATATTTTTGCTATTTTGGAACCCTTAGCCGCCTCTCCGGATAATCGCATCTTGGGTAAATTCAAAAACTTTTCTTTTTTTGCTAATTGCTCTAACAAAATCTGGTTGTTTTGGCGTAAGCATGTTACAGTTGATATCATTGCTGATGATAGACAATTTGTTCCTACCCATTTTTCTATGGATGTGTTTTCTGGTTGTCTTACTTTTGTCTATGCTGGGACTTCCAATGCTGCTAGAGTTGATCTCTGGCACAAGTTTGTTGCTATGGGCACAACTATTAATCAAAATTGGATGGTCGGAGGAGATTTCAATATGATGATGCATGAATCTGAGAAACTTGGTGGCAGGAGATTTGATTCCACCTTAACTAATAAGTTCAATGAGTCTTTGCCTTCTCCTGTTTGGGATTTATCGGCTCTAAATTCACTTGGAAAAGGGGTAAGCTTTTTGAAAGACTTAATAGATGTCTTGCTAATCAGCAGTGGTATACCTCTTATGATTTCTCTCAAGTTCAGCATCTATCCAGAACCGAATCGGAGCATAGTCCTCTCCTTTTATCTTTTGATTATTTTAAAAAGTCCTCTACCTACCACTTTCGTTTTTTAAATGTTTGGGCTAAACATGATGATTTCTTGAGACTTATTGCGGCAAATTGGAAATGTGAGGAGATGGGAAATGCTTGGTATATTCTTTGGAAATTACACAAGAGGGTGGCTGCTGCTTTAAGATCTTGGAACTGAGAGGTTTTTGGTGATGTTCATACTAGAGTTAAAAAAAGCAGAACAAAGGGTCAATATTCTTCAAGCTCTTGATGAAAACACCGCTGATATCATTCAGGATTTACAGGATGCTAATAAAGAGCTGCTTGAGGCCTCTCTTTGGGAGGAGGAGTTGCTTCGACGAAAAGCATGGGAGACTCATTTTACCCATGATGATAGAAACACTAAATATTTTCATGTTTGTATCAAACAAAGAAGAGCTAATAACATCATTGTGAGAATTAAAAACAATGACGGGCATTGGATTATCGGAGATGAGGAAATTGGGGAGAATGTTGTGCTTCACTTTTCTAAACTCTTTGAGGTCCATGAGACTTCCGGTTACATTGATGCCTCATTGTTTGACGAGGTTTGACATCATATGGTACATATTGACCTTTGTGAAATCCCTACGGCTCCTTAAGATTAATTGTAATAAAGCTCCAGGGTCTGATGGCATTACTTCTGTTTTTTATATCAAAAGTTGGAGCATTGTTAAAGATCATGTTGTGGCGGGGTTTAAAAAGTTCTTTAAAGGGGAAACCCCTGGAAATTACTTCTTGGCTGCTACTATTGTCCTCATCCCTAAGAACACTCAAAAGAGCTCTTGGGATCATTTCAAGTCTATTTCTCTAACTTCTGTTATTTCTAAGTTGATTAGTAAGACTTTGGTCAAACGTCTTCAACCTCACAAGTTAATCTCTTTGAATCAACCTGCTTTTGTTCAGGGGAGGGGGATTGCCGATAATATTAGCTGGCTCAGGAACTCATTCTTGATATTGATAAAAAGTGTATAGGAGGTAACATGATTACTAAACTGGACATTCGTAAGGCCTATGATTCGATTAGCTGGGATTTCATTTTGAAGATTCTTCATGCTTTTCTCAAGAGTTTTGGAAAATTATAAATTCCTGACTTCAATGTAATAAATACAGCATTCTCATTAATAACAAATCTCGGGGCTTTTTTAGTGTGGACCGAGGGATTAAGAAGGGAGATCCTTTGTCCCCTACCATATTTCTCTTAATTTTTTATTATCTCTCTTGTCTTCTTAACAATCTTTTCGGAAGAAACCCCAAGCTGCACTATGCTCATAAATCCAATATGTTGGTCTCTCACTTAGCTTATGCTGATGATATGATCCTCTTTTCTAATGCTAGCAAGAATTCGGTTAAGGAAATACATAATGTCATGGTTGATTTTCAATTGGTCCCTGGCCTCTCCTTCAATGCCAATAAATGTAATATTTTTTTGGGGAAAATGATTAGCCGTTCTAATGCCTTTTGGATAGCTAATTTTACGGGTTTCTCCCTCTCTACTCTTCCACTTAAATATCTGGGGGTGTTCATCCTTAAGGGCAGTAAGAGGTATACGATTTGACGAGATTGTGGAGAAGATTCGGAAAAGAATCTTGGATTGAAAAAATAATTTCCTTTCCTTTGGGGGTCGTATTACTCTGTTAAGAAGCATACTTCACTATCTTCCTTTATATATTCTCCAAGATCTTCAACCCAAAAAACATTATTATGATTCTTGAAAGATGTTTCAATAAGTTCTTATGGGTGGGAAATCATTCTGGTAGAAGATGGGTTACCTTGGAAGGATGTTTGTAAACCCATAAGTACCGGTGGTTTGGGTTTCAAATCTCTGCATCATATGACTGATATTAATTTTTTCAAGTAATGGTTCAATTTCAGGAAAAATGAGTCATTATGGGCCAACTTTATGCATGGGAAGTATTGTCGTTTCTCTCATCCTGTTGTGATAAATTGGCGACTGGGCAATTCCACGATGTGGAAGAGAATGCTTAATGTTAGAGATTGGGCGAGGAACTTCATTTATTGAGAGGTGGGGGGAGGTAACCTATCTTTCTGGCACAATTGTTGGTCTCATGCTTCGTTGAATATGAGGGATACGCGGTTCTCTAATCTCAAAGTTTCGGATGTTTGGGTTGATGGCCATTGGAACCTCCCTCTTCTCACTAGCATTTTGGGTTTGGAGGGAGCTAATTTCATTTCCACAATACCTTTTGATCCTCTTTTGCATGATACTCATTATTTGAAATTCCCCATGGCAAACTCTATTACTAAATCTTTATATGCTTCTCGGTATAATTTTCAAAACACCCCTTGGGGGGAATGGGTGTGGAGTTGGGCTTTAACCCCGTCGATGTCTTTCTTGGCCTGGCGTATTTGTCACTCTATCATTCCTTGTGATGATATCCTTAAGATGAAAGGTTTGAGAATTGCCTCCAGGCGTTGTTTGTGTTTGATGGCGGAGGAGACCATTGAACATATATTTTTCTCCTGCCCCTTTGCTTTATTTATTTGGAGAAGAGTTGGTCTGTGGTTTGGTACTATTGTTTCTCCTGGGAGGAATCTTCTTCTCACCACCTTGTGTTGCAATTCAGGTGGTAAGAAGAACCATTTTTGGCAAGTATACCCTTATATCATTTGTAGGTTTATTGGGATAGCTCGGAATGATATTATTCATGAGGGTAGGGATATTCAAAAAATGATGGTTTCACTAATATAATTTCTTACATCAATAAGTTATGGAGACTTGGAAATTCCAAAAAAGGTTTCTTTTCGGGCATTAATTATTTTTTGTCTTTGGGGCATATGAATGTGGCGGTCAGGAGAATCCTGCACCCTCCTATCTTGGTCAAATGGAGTTTGCCCCTAGAGGGTGGATTAAATTTAATATGGATGGGAGTTGAAAGGGTCCTAATGTTGGGTGTGGGGGCGTTGCTAGGAATCACTATGGAAAATGTATACTTTTCTTCTCTACCTCTTCTATGGCGAATTCCCCTCTTGAGGCTGAGGCTCGAGCTATTTTATCTGTTGTTTTATTGGCTTATTCTCTTAATTGGAAGTATATTATTTTTGAAAGTGATAATAGTTATTTGATTGATATTTTTACTAATGATGTCGACACCCCTTGGGATATTCTTTACTATATTATGGCAAATTCCCCTCTTGAGGCTGAGGCTCGAGCTATTTTATCTGATGTTTTATTGGCTTATTCTCTCAATTGGAAATATATTATTTTTGAAAGTGATAATAGTTATTTGATTGATATTTTTACTAATGATGTCGACACCCCTTGGGATATTCTTTACTATATTATGGCAAATTCCCCTCTTGAGGCTGAGGCTCGAGCTATTTTATCTGATGTTTTATTGGCTTATTCTCTCAATTGGAAATATATTATTTTTGAAAGTGATAATAGTTATTTGATTGATATTTTTACTAATGGTGTCGACACCCCTTGGGATATTCTTTACTATATTATGAGGATTAAAGGGTTAATTTCTAATATGAATGTAGTTTGGAATTTCATCTACCGGGAGGGTAATCAACCCGCAAATTGGCTTGCTAATTTAGGGTGCGCTAGTCATATATGTAGGGTGGGAGTAACTCCTCCCCCCTCTCTCTATACTCTGATGGTTGGGGATAATATTGATACCCCTTATATTCGTACTAATGTCTCATCTTGATGTGTGTTGGGTGGCCGAGTGGCTTGGATCGGCCTATACGTTATTCTGGCTGGAAGTTTCTTGCGTTTATTCTTTTTTGGGAAATTTGGAGTTGAGGGAGTATAAGATTATGGCTACTTATATTTTTGATTTATGTGAAGTCCAGCCTCTTATCTTTGGCATGCAGGTCCAGGAATTTTTCGATTTTTCTGCTGAGTTTTATTTGGGAGGATGTATCATTTTGGCTGCCTTTTTTTTAGCATGGAGGCCCAAGGCTCCTTTGCTACTTTGGTGGTGGTGGTTTGGAGTTGCTATATTGGAAGTAGGGCTCTTGGGAGATATAGTGTATGGGCAAGTTTCACGGGTAAGAAGGATGGTTGGAGGCTTGAAGAGTTGTTCTTTTTTCATCTGGGTATTATTTGTGACCATGTTATTTCCTATTTGGAGGCCCATGGCTCCAATTTCTCTCTATTGCTGATTGGGAGGTTGGAGGAATGAGGATCATCTTTTCCTTTCTTAACACTTGGAATTTCTATTTCTCTACTGTTTCCTCAGTTCTTTTTGAATTGCAGGATGCGGATTCCTTGGTCAGGCTGCAACTTTCTGGTTTCGAGATGTTGTTGTTTGTCATACAGATTCTTGTTTGTTCGTTTCTTTTGATATACATGTTCATAGAGGGTATACGTCATTTCTGTGGGTATATGTTTTGGTTTGATACATTTGGTTTGATATGTTTTGGTTTGATACATGTATATTTAGGTTAATTTTAATCTCCTTTCAGTTCTTTTATTTTCTTGGGTGGAGTTGTACTGTGGAAAATGAAACATCTAGGACTTTATGTGTTGTTTTGTTTTTTTTAGCGGGGATCCAATTTTCCCACTAAATCTTGTTGACCTCAATTTTCGTGAGGTCTAGTAATTCTCGTAGGAGTTAGGATCTAGTCTTAGGGGTCTTCCTGCGACTATCTTAGAACCTTAGAAGTGGTGCCCGCCTCGTTTTAGTTCAAC